>NC_092860.1:76096059-76202286 GCF_032062135.1 Pyxicephalus adspersus
GCGGGCCACTTACACACCACCCAGCCCTAATGGAGGAAATCCAACGGGGCCTACAGGAGCTTGCATTAGGGGCTCCCACCGGTCACCCCTCAAAGGTTCGTGAGCGCCTCTTGGAAATGGCGGGTGAATTACGCTCAAACCCCGGGCAAGACTTGGGTTCAAATGTATCCAGTCCAGCTGCGCCAGTAGAACCCCAGATTCCTTTGCCAGAGAAATTTTCAGGGAACAGAGAAGACTTCCCCAACTTCCGGGACTCCTGTCTTCTATATTTTCAGCTTCGCCCTACTTCCTCCGGCACAACTCGTCAAAGAATTGGAGTGGTCATTTCCCTCCTGAAAGGTGACCTGGTCTGAAACTCACCTTGCTTGAACTCTGCCAGCCCTGACCTCGGATTGTTACTGACCATTCTGCCTGCTGCCTGCCCTGACTTCGGATTGTTCTTGACCTGCATTTGCCTTATCCTCCTGTACTTCGGTTTATTGGACTTAACCCTTGCTGTGCTGTATGATATTGAATAAAGCCTGATTTAAGGGTATCTGGAGTTGGTCGTGGTTTGTGTGCCCAGGCGCATTACACTTATTTTTCTTTATCAAAGTTTAAGCTTCCTCCAATATGATAATATAGATGAGAACATATATTGTACAATAAGCTGGTAAAAGCAGATTTTTTATAATTAACTTATCCTAGGGTTTTCATTTTTTTTTTTTTTTTTTTAAGAGAGTCGATAAAAAGGGCTACCTATGATGTTTATCTATTATTATTATTCATTATTTAAATGATTGGAAAGGGGACCTTTTAACTATCAACAGCCATTACTGCTGGCCTACTAATTGATAAAAAAAGGTTAAACACAGGAGCCCTTATCAGCTTTCCTGCCTTTAGGAAAGCCCAACCAAGTTAGCATTACTAATACAACCTCTGGCCCCTCAAGAGTCAAACATCTGTAAGTTTGCTTCTGGCCACACTAAACTATGAGTTTGTTTGAGGTTTTCTGATTGTTCCTCACCTTCAGTTTACTGTCTTTAGTCTCCACATAAATTGCAGTTATGTTCTACAAAATAACTGGTGCCCATGTTACTTCTACCAACACCATAGGGAAAGGACCCGCCCTCTTACTAGTCATTTGTCCTGACTTTTAAAGTAAATTGTGTTAACTTGTATTTGTACAGTACTTTTTTAAGTTTTATATTCTATGTACCCTGTCAATATCAACAACAGAGTGCAAACAAAGACTAGAAGTTGAAAGAAAAACTTATAATGTTATAACTAGTTGTATAATAAATGGATGGAAGTCAAACTGCACATGGAATGCCTGTTTAACTGTTTAGTTGTTCTATTGGGCAGTATCCTTGTTTAATTGGCTATAAAGAATTTCCCCTTCACTTTGGGATCACCTTAACCCATCTCTTTAAATATTATTGGACAATAATGTTGGGGCCTCTCACCTATACCTCTAGAATGCTAGCTACCAATTGTGGCCACTGTAATTTGCATTCTCTATACATTATTTAACCTACACAACTCTAAAAATTTGTTGTTAATGACTGTAGTTTAGGTGGGATCTGATAGCATAACCTTTTGTCCCCCAATGCATACATACAAATATACCATATATATCTGATAAAAAGAAAAACCTATTGGGGGATGGATAAAACAGAAGCCTGTACTTCTAAACAAAAATGAGAAAAGCAGATGTCAAATAGATAAAGTAATCATATGACAACTACAAATGCTTTCTGAATCAGAAAGTAGTACCTTGTATAATAATACAAAATGCATATTCATATATTCTTATAGGTAACCATGTATGTTATCTATATAAGCAAGCACTAGTGTTTGCTGTATTTCATGTTTGCATGAACAGATTATTTAAATTCACATATAATTTTTATCTTCAATAAGCTAAAACATTCCAACATGAATCAAAATAGAAGATTTGCAAAAGTCTTGGTTTGATTTTCTTTTTAGGAAATCAGTCTCAACTTGAGTAGAAATGCCACAATCCTATGAATATTGTGTAGAGTGTGATCCATGAGTTACGCTTGGAAACACCTCTTTGCAAAGGTCTGACAAAGCCCCTCCGGAACCAGAGACCAGTACATTTGACATATCATGAGCATGAACATGAGCTTTTCTGATGACAGTATCGTGCATGTCGGATGCCTGCACTTTTTCCCCAAATATTCCCCCCAGCAAATCACAATAACTAAGTTTCATTAGTATCTAATGAAAACCAAATTATTTTAATTTGTTTCCCCATATTATATCCCCTTGCTCCCCCAGATCCTGTGGACCCAGGATCATAGGGTTACTGTCTAGGTGCCAGGAACTGGGTAAAGTAGCAAATAGGGAACGCCTAGTTTTGTGGAGAAGTCATAGAGGGTCTTTTTAGTACCTGATATTCTGTCACCCCCTTTGAGTGCTGAAAAAAAAGGGGGTTTCATTTTAAGTTAACCCTAAAATTAGAAAAGGTTTTTGAAATCTGTTTGAAATTTGCATTGAATTTTTTTTTTTTTGTATAGCAGACATGTTTCATTATAGCATAACAATTATTTATCTCTACAGAACTATTTAAGGTTTAAGTGGTTTACTGTAATTGCTCATTATCTATATGGGGTAATATATCCAACATTATCTTTGTTTTTGTTCATTATCTTTTATTGGTTTTGTGCACATGCAGGAAACATGAGCTGATTTCCAATTAGACTTTCCATATACATTTTTTAGTGCAAAATCTGTACAATTTCATTTGTATCAAAAGCATACAGTACAAGAATAGACTACATGTAAAAAAAAAGAACTAGGGTTGTATAACAAGAAGAGAGATCTGACAATAATGTGACAAGCATGGACATGGGGGGGAGGGGGGGGGGTGTATATTTTTAACATCAAGAAAAAAAAATGAGGGCCTAACAGTAGGACAATATGACTATTATTTTGTTATTCATTGTACCTTCGTCCAAAAGGCATTATTACTGAGTCACCATAGGTGAGCAAATGCTCTAAGCTAGGGTATCACGTTCTCTTCAACAAAATAGGACAGCTGTAAGGTTTTAGGTTGTCTTTCTAAGCGGTTGTAATTTCCAAAGTACAGTTACTGAGTGCTATGTTTTTCCCCTAATATTTTATCATGCAATTAATAATACATATTGGTCTTCTATTTTGCGCGTATTTAATGCAAAATTTTTTGCCTACTGAAATTTCATTTGCATTTGTATACATTAAAATAATTCAAAGGCATTATTAGGTTATGCCATCCTCCTCCCCTGGTCAAAAAACAAATCACTGCTTGCTTTTCCAAAAAAAACAGGCAGCATTTGTGTTGCTATGGTCATTTTTTAATGATTTTCTAGTTAATATGAAAATAAAAAAACATTTTTTGGAGATATGTTTAGTTAAAATTTTAAAGTTACAGTTTTAGGTTTAGTTATGTTTATCCTTTCACAGTTAAGGAAATGGACTGCTCTGTCTAGAGTCCCCAATTCAGGTGTAACAGGAAGAAAGAGCTGAGTAAACCTGGTAGGAAAAACATACACAGGTGAACATAAGCAGGTTGATACAGACCAAAATGGAGAAACGAAGAGGATATACAAAAGGAAAGAAATAAGAGGAGCAGCAGAGATGCCTGTGTCTAGACTACTGAAACATTTTGGAACTGAAGTCCCTGATTTGAAGATAATTAGTAATTAGTTGTGCAAATTATTGTTATATGTCTAAAGTGGGGCAATAGTTTGTCAATACCTGTATTGTTGATGTTTTCTTTGTTTTCCCCAGTGCTTGCTCACCTGCTCATCTTTCTGTAGACATTTTTACATCTTTTATTCAGTAAATATACATATATGATATCGTGTATTTGCTTACACTTTCTTGAAAACTGCTGTAGAACCAAGACTAATATTTAACCAAGCAAAACAACACTAAACCATGCCTTACTCAATGTTCCCCTAACAGCCATGGGTCCTCCATTTTCCAGTGGCCATATCTCATTCACAACAGGACATGAAGAGTGACTTCAGAGGTCATCACTACCACAGCCATAGGAAAGTGATTGCGGGACTACAGTTATAACTAGAATATAGTTCCTGAGGAATAAAAAGAATAGCGGCAATAGATTCTTCATTAAATCTGAAGTGAGGGGAGATAATTTTGTTTCAGCTTTCAGTTGCCTATATCTTTGAATCCTATTCTGTGACAGGTTCACTTTAAAGAACTTGGGGAGGATGGGAGAACTGCCTCTTTTTGTAATGGCCATAATCATAAGATTAGCATTTAATTAAGGGATCAACAAGTCTGAAATATATCTGGAGTTGTACACCACTATTGGAAAGACAATCTGACCTTTGTTTGCAGCAATAACTCTGTTACCTGGCAACCTAGGAGAGCCATAATAATGGGTATGTATAACTAGAGATAAAGAAAAAATGCTCTTTCTTTACCACCTGCTGCATCTAGTCACAAAGGTAGAAATGAACTGGCAGTCAGTTATTATTGATTTTGTATTTTATACGTTTTGTTTCTGTCTTCTAACTGGTCTCAGTTGATTAGATAGCAGCAAAGCATTAGAATTAAGTGCAACTTCCCTGACTGAGTGAAAAATGTATTCATTTAGTAAATCAACTCCCAAAGAGTTTGCAAATGCTCAGACATAGCTTGAGCTTCAAAGTGGTGCGGCAACTGTTTTCCATACAGCCAGGGGAATGATAATTTTGCAGGAACTTTATGGAGTATGTTCATCATGTAGTTACTTAGCATTTAAATCTGATATCTGGCATAATCTAATATTCCTTGAAATTTGTGGGTATTTTTCTTTGTTCAAATCAACACTCCAAACCAAAGTGGTGCACAGAAACTAATTAGATTTTGTCTGGGTTTGCACGGGTTGGCAAGTGTTAGGATGTCATGACATGGCTAAAGAATCAGTGGTGCCCTTAGATTTTGGCACAGTGGGCACGTGCCACAGGTCTCCTGCCCAGCCCTCCAGGTCTAGTTGGACTTTACAACACAAGTAACTCTCATAGTGACTTACCTTTATTTCTGCAAACAGGATAAAAAAGGGATATCCTATTTTTTTTATCCAGACCTATTTTAAATTAATTCATCTTATCAGTTTATCTGTTTGTCTGCATATATAGTATCGGAATTCGCTATTACTGTGAATGCAGTTGAAATTAACTTTTTAGTTTAATAACTATAATGGTCTTAGAATGATTTTTATTTGTTCTAGGTTTTTTGCATTTTAAAGAAGGATTTTGTGCACATTTGTGTGCTACCTGCAAATGGAAGATCTGCTTCCCTGCACTGAAAGAATAAATAACGTAAACAATACTCATTTCCTCTTGGGTTTTTTGTGATTTCACCACTGTATCCTGTACAGCAAATTCCCACAAGAAACAACTTCTCATGGGGTTTGGAGTGCCCAGGGTATTCCTTTGGGAATTTGATGGAAAAAAAAGAAAGGAGAACTGCAAAGCATTAAAAACAGTGAATTGCATGTTGACACATTATAATCACACCAACCTAGAAACAACTTCTATTTCTAAACATTGGAGGTTATTAACTTGATTAACTTCTGGAGCAAGCTGTGGTTTGATATGCAAAAAGAGTTTGTATTGGTCATTAAAGCATTATTAAAGAGGTTGCAGAACAGCTCAGTCCTTAACATCACCCACAATCACAGCTGTGTTTAGCAAAATATTTCTTCTGCAAGTCATACAAACTGTCTCCTCCTCTCATTAAGCCTCCATCCTGCACACAAGCGAGCAGGGAAGCCCATTCGTATCTAGGAGTCATCCGTATGTTGGATGTCCTTAACTTGGGGACCACCTGTACTTTAAGATTGATTGCATCTATGACAAAAGTTTTGCATTGTACTAAATGTTTTAAATGAAAGAACGCAGAACATTTTTTAAGGTATAGAAAGCTGTATGAGAGAGGATTAGGCCAATAATGTATATAACTCAGAGCTCCATAAAAAAAATAACAAAATAACTAAATATAGCTGGTATGTTTTCTTACCACAGTAACATTAAACCATCACACATTCATACACAGACTTTCTCAATCTTTTTTGACATGGGGGGACCATTGAAATCACCCTTGAAATAAATATCAGGTCTCAGGAAAACCCTGCCATATTCATGATATGCCCAATTTATGGAACATTAGGCTGGTGGTCAATGGGATTACATTGTTGGCTATTGGGAAGAATGCTGCGCTTACAGAGACCCAAATAGATCATTGGCCCTAGTGGTGACTAATCTGATTCATAGCTTAAAGAACCCCTAGCATCTTCTGGAGGAACCCAGGTTAAGTAAAACTGTTCTTTCTGAACAACGGTAGACATATCCGATGTCCAACATCCCTCCTAGATAAAATCTCTAGGACAGGAAGTATGTTATTCGAGAAATAAAGAAGAAAAAAGGCTCATAAAAAAACAAAATAAGGCAGGCATCATATATATACTTGTATAAAATGAATTTCCAAATTTGGAACATTCTTGTACTTATTAATGCCATCTATTTCATAAGGTTACAGTTCCATGTCTTGTATTGTATTTTGAATAAATATGTGTCTTTCAAAAAGAAAAGAAAAGTGTTAATTTTGTTACAAAACACAATCACTAAGAACCAGTTTACACCATTACTGTGAGGAAAAATGCACACACAGTAAAGTATATATACTGGTGAAAACATATAATAGTAGAGATCCAGTGGCATTCACCTGATGCACAATTATTGTAAAAGCTTTATCGTTCTGGGCAGCAGAACAAAAGCCCCTCCATAGACTTAAAGGCTTATAAATAAACTTACTTTTAATACTGCTGCTTATTGTTGATAAAAAATCAATAAACAGATTAAATATAAAACATATCCGACCAGCTGGAGCTTTGTTGTGTTTGTATTATGGTAAATGTAGTGTTTTATTTTAGGTAGTTTATCCCACCCCCATGGAAACAGATTTTTTTTTTCCTTCCATGGGTAGTAAAAAAACTAAGAAATGTACACATTGGTGTATAAATATTTCTACCAATGCCTCTTCTTAATCCTTATAATTAAAGAAGAAGGGGAGAAAATCTGTGAAGCAGAGCTCTGGATATCAGTAAAAACCCTAAAGGATCCCTAATAAATTATCTACACTCTCAAAAACAAAAAAATCACAAATGCTTTTTTACCCTACCCTTTTAATACTTTTTTAAAGTTAAATCATTTAGAGCAGTATTCCTTAAATTTTACACAAGGAAAACTGAGATTTTTCTCTCAGACCATAAACCTAACCATATTGCATATTTTGTAATTTTGTTTAGTATACACTGATCAAGGACTCCCTGATTAATTCATCAGGGAGCCCTTGACCAGTTACATTGCATACTGTACCAACAGTTGTATATGCTTTAATATTGATGTTGTGTACCCTTACTAATACATAACAAAATTGCCAACCTAAACACCTCCTTTGTGTTCTCAAGGTACATTAGCATGCTCAGGAAATTGTAGATTGTATTGTAAATTGATTAGAAAATTGTAAATTATAATGGCAGACAGAAAGAAAACTTGTATGCATGCTTTCATGAAAAAGAGGAAGATCCTCCCCAGCCCAGCTTCACCCAATAAGGATTGGCTGGCTTACTGACCACCTGTCACAAGGAGATGAGGGCAGTGAATAAGATACATTACCCTGAAGTCATGGCACCTCTACTTCTTCCCCTACACTCATAACCACTTTCCCTGAGGGTGCAGGTTCTCTATCCCCTTGTGTCTTTTTTGGCACTATTCCTGTCTCCCAATAAAATGAGACACACAATCTGTGTGAATCACAAGATTTAATGAGCCAGAGCAGCTGTGTGATGATGCATAACATTTTATCAATCCAAAGAAGCTACAAAAGAGCAGTGCAGAGGAGGAAAAAGCATGGGCAGTGGCATAATATTATTTGCAGCCTTGTCCCTGGAGCTGTTTCTGCTGGTGGCATTAGCGGTGGAACTGGTGGCAAGAGTGGTGGTGCTGCTGGTGCTAGTAGTGATGGTAGAGTTTAAAAAAAACAGGTATTGGGACAACACAGAAGGTAAACAAACAGCATTTGGGGTCCAATAGTTGGCATACTCTGGGTCAGGGTCCTCTGCCCACTGAAGCTGCAGATACCTCCGACTCATGCACACGTTTTTCAACCTCTTCCTCATCCTGAACATGTGGACTCATGAAAGGAGTTTCTATGTACCCACTGCATCAGTCCTTAGCCCTCTTTATCCCTGGCACCGCTGTCAGACTAAGCAGGAGCACCAGGACTGGCATGGTTGACTAATGCCTCTTGGACATGATTGCCAAATAATCACAGCTGTGGCGCAGCATGAGGCCAGGGAGTTAGATAATCAGATAGGGCTAATGGTCTTATCTGGCATGTCCCGAAGTGCCATATTATTTAACTCTTGACCTGATAAATTATTGAGACAATAATTGTCTTTTGGTTGTTTGGCTAAATTATGCCATCCCGGTAATGTCTGGTGACCTGTTACATCCAACTGTTCCTGATCCAAGAGAGTATTTGCACCAACATCAACTACCCTGGTACAACCGTCACAACCAACAGTACAATTAAAGGTGAACCGATCAAAAAAAAAAAATGGTCCAATGCTGTTCAGAAATCCTGAATTAAAATCACTTTTTACTTCATTTAAAAGGATGGGTATCCCATTTTTATAAAAAAATTTTTTGTTTTTTTTTTTACATTTTTTTTTACATTTAAAGGGGAGACCCCTCCTCTTTCCAGAATGGGAAACCCAGAGCGGGCACTCGATGGGTCACCGAGGAGTTCCTGGTGACGTTGGTGCATATGGACGTTCTGTTCAGGGCGTGGCGGGAGATTCAAACCTATTTGAATTGCATTCTATACAAAATAACTGTATTGAATGCAAAACAGTAGATTTAGTGTAAAAGCAGTACATTATCTTTCATGAAAATTTATTGTACAGTATATTAAAATAGTATGAGTATATTTTTTATTTATTTAAAAATATATATATTTTTAAATTTATTTATTATATATTTTGACATGATTTTGTGTTTCAAACTTTATTATACTCATACTATCAAATTATACTGTATTTATATATATTTTCATAAAAACAATGTACCACTTTTAGACATATAAATCCAGACAGAAATGTTCAGGTTAATAAACCAATCCTAATGATTATTTTTTGTAACAAAAATAACAGTTATTATATAAGAAAAGAGGTGATGTTCTGTTTTTTATGCAACCGGAAAAAATGATTTGTGACTGTTAACCAGGTGAAATCACACCAATTAGTTCTACTATACACAATTTTTGTGGCTTTTTTTCTCAGCACAATTAGAGGCGAATGGAATAGAAAAACAGATTTGGTCTGGCCAGGTGTTGTCCACTAGCCCATTCCCTACTGAACCCAATTCACCAAACAGAAGCACTTTAAATATAAAAAAATAAGATATTTGATTTGATTTCCTAGCATCTCTAATGCTTTATCCCATCACTAGTCAATGGGAAGACTGCTGACAATAGGCAGGTAAGATGGTTATATTGATGGATATTGAGAACAATACAGTGATTTGTACACTGCAGGAGAACCCCCTAACAACCTGAGGACCTTGGGGTCCTGAGAGCCCTGATTTATAAGAAGGGGTCACTGAGATTGCAGCACAGGACAGGCTGGCAGGGACTGCCCCGTGTGTACCCCCATGCCCGCACCCATGCAGCAGCTCTTTGTGCATGTCTTTCACGCATACATGCAGAGCCCGGGCTGTGGCAGCACACACACCGCCACCCTCCGCCGCTGTCAGTTTCCTGGGCGGGAAGGAGGAGGAGCTGGCAGCAGCGGGAGGAGGAGGAGGTGGTTTTTGGCCTCTGAATGGATGAACTTCGGATTGTCCTCTTCCGTTTCCAGCACTTTAACAGCCCGAGAAGCCAACAACAACAAGTCCAAGTAGTGTCCGCCAGTGACAATAGGAGAGGCTTCCAGCAGGCTGTGGTGATAATGGGGCTGTGCCTTGTCTGCAGGTCATGCATGCTGCAGCCCCTTGTGTGTGTGGCACTAGTGTGAGAGCATTGTTCAGTGTATGGCATGCAGCTTGGTGCCCTGTGTCTTTCTCTGCTTTATTCTCTGCATGCCTGCTTGCTCACCCCTTGGAGTGCCTGTGATTGAGTCTTGGTGTGCATCAGTCTGATTGCTGCATATGAGCAGCCCCTTTGTGTGACAGCTGCTGGCATTGGCCATACCTGTACCAAGCGAGCCATCTGAGTGCCTGGGAACTGCACAGCAAGGCGAAGACACCATGAAGAAGTTTTCTCGAATGCCCAAGTCAGAGAGTGGCGGAGGCGGTGGAGCTGGATCCTTGGCTGCAGGATCATCTGGAAATTTCGCCAGTGGAGGGGTGACGGTGGGCAGATGTTTCACCGTTGGCCGTCATCAAGTGACTGTGGAGGAACTTGTGGCAGAAGGTAAGATTTTACACCACAATACTGTAGTGTTGGCCTGTTTACTGTATTTGTCAGGTATAAAGAAAACTGCGCTATGATTTGCTTTATATGCAACCCAAAGCTGGGTCACAGGTGAAGGCGAACAAATCTGATGGTAAGCAATGATATGTATAGTGTGTTTGTCACCCTGGGTAAGTGTCTAGAAAACATTGCCAGGATATTGTCGTCCTTTGGTAAGTACCAATCCCAGCGTGTTGATTTATCTCGTATGAAATTATGTAAATTTAATGTAGACTTGACACCTTCGTAAATCATCACCTAGCCTTGTTCAGCTATTGGACTTTTTATAGGGGAAAGTAAAATGTTTATTGATTAATGTATTCACACAAGATTCACCTAACTATTGAAGTAAATGTGATCATTAAACAATAATGACACTTCTGTTTAAGAGAATCTGTCACATTGCTTATGTACGACAAAATTACAGGTTCTCTTGGTGGTCCACTCAACCTACTTCACTTTTGCCTCACTCTCCTGTAAGAGTCCCTAGCAATGCCTGGTGGTTCCGGGGTATGATGAAGAATGTCTTTGTGCATTTTCCGGTACTGTCCATTGTGAAATATATATGATTTTGGACTCACTGCTCGGATTCTGTAATAAAGCTGTAGGTAGGTATTTGGTGTGTGCAGGCGGGTGGCTTTCAAGTGATTCTGTCACTTTGGATTGGGCAAAGTCACAGATTCCTTTCATGGAACCTGTTCTTTGATCCATACTGGTTATGTTTGCAAGAAGAACTTTTAAGTTTTTGTTTCCTTTCTTAACACCACTTTGGTGTACCAGGCTGCTTTTGACCTAGGCGGCGTTTTCAGGAACACAACGTGCTCCCTACCTCCCAATAGTCAAATGCGTGACCTAGACATTAATGCATAGGGCAAAGCAGTGTTCTCCCCAGCCCATTTTAGCTGGGTGCGCCACCCGGCATTTTTCAGTAGCCACCCGGCTGTTTTTGGGTAGTTAATAATGAGTTGGGTCACAATACAGGGCTGCCACCAGCCTACAATTTCTTCCCACCCAGTTTAAAACAAATTCTGTGTTGATTGTTGCAATGGTGTACATGGATCTTTATTATTTCATTTGGGGTATGAATAATAATGTAAAATAAACCTGTTACTTGGCTGATATGGCACCTGATTTTCTAACAAGATCCAGATAGTGTACTGCGAGCAGGGGACTTGGGTAATGAATCTATGAATTCTTGGAACCACATGGCAGCCATTGGAGAAACAAACCCATGTAATGTTTGTGTTGCAGTTCTTGGTGTCCCTATATCTTCTAAAAAAAATCCCTTTAAAGCCTAAATGTTTTAAATATGACTTCTTACCTTTTGAGAAAAGTCTTCCTTTCTTTTGTGGTGACATCATTGGCTGCATCTGAAAAGTAAGTTAGGACATATTATGCCCATCATATGTAGTGTTTATTAGATTGCCCATGAATCAGTGGGGGAAACATTGGAAGGGACATTATGGACAGTAGATGGATCAATGGAACAGCCCGTTGGACAGTGTGGATCAGAAGGAGAGGCTTGATGATAATTGTTGTCGTATTTTTAAGATACCGCTGCTTAAGGCTTGTTCTGTGAAATGCGGCTCAGCAGAAAAGAATTTACCATGGGGCAAAAAAGGTTGGAGTTCATCTTGGAGTTCAGCTTTAAGAAAAAGATGAGTTTCCATTTCATACTTTTGTATTGAACGTTCTATCTACTTGGCTCTGACTGGCCTTAGTACTCAGTGAATCAGAAACATTGAACAAACATACAGTAAGAGATGCTGGAACTTTTGTTCTCCATACTTGTTTCAGGTCAGCAACTCTGAAAGCTTTGAAGGTAGATGACATCAGGATGACATTCATTCAAGCATTATTTTCAGAAGGAAATCAGCAGAAGCAGCCTTTGATGAGCAAAGTTTCCTTTAAACAGGCCAGCAAACATTATGTGAATTCCAAGGCAATACATATATACACCAGTTTTTTTTTTTTTTACTGGGATAGAGCACCAGCCCTAGTTAGTGTTTTTGGTTGAATATAGTTTCTGTTTATGTTCTCATATTACAAATAATGAAAAATTTGGCTTGCTCAGGAATTGTGCATACTTATTCCTGTTTATTGCTAAGTTTCAGTCTAAGCAAGTTCCTCTGTCCCACTTTCACAGTGATTGTGCAATAAGCAGGGAGTCTAAGTACTGTATATTCTACAGTATTGATAGAGACTTTTCTCATGCGACATCAAACAAATGCAGTAATAAAACTGCTCCATATCACCTTTCACCACTTTGCCTTACTAGTTTTGTTGCATTTACTAGTATTGTTACAAGTTTTATAATGACTGCAGAGTTGGTGAAGGACAGTGAAAGAGAATATGTTAATGATGGGTGTTAGAGAGAATCTGAATTGCAGCCTTACCTCTTAGGTGCATGGGCAATTGTTCACCTGTATTCTTACCCTCTTAGAGAAGAAATGCCGGGCTGTATGGCCCATATGGAAGCTCAATAGCTGACTCCATGTCTTGGCTGCTGAGGGATTTTATCACAAGCTTTAAAGCAGAACCAAACTCTGTTATACTCGCCTGTCTTCATTCTTTCGCAGACCACTGCCATCTTCTTCCTTCTTTTCTTCATTCTTGCAATCTTTGGACCTCTTGATTTGTCAGACTGGAATGACATAACTGTCCATTCAGTTCCAGGAACCGAAGAGGAAGTCGGGATTGCTGGGTATCCTGGCAAATAACATTGCATGTGCTGCTCAGCAATTTTGACAGCTCCAGGGAGTAATCGGGCACGTAAGTATGCTTATTGCAGAAGGGACATTGCCTTTCTTTTTCTGCAAAAAAAGCCCTGCCTGACCAGAGATTTTAAAGTGGAACTTTGGTTCTGCTAAAGCTTTCTTACATGTAATGTTGAAAAGATGACCATTGTTATTTAACAGTTCTGTAACAGTTCTGTGTACTAAACATACAGTACTTCTGAAGAGGTGTACTTTTAAAATAATTCAAGATTAGGCTGGGTCTACATGGACGTTTTGTAAAAAGGCATGTAAACGTTCCTACTGAGTTTATAAGCGTTTTTATGCACTTATTTCAACGTTTTAAAACTTTTTTTAAATGCTGGAAAAAGCTGAAAAACGTCTATGCCGCGTTTATCCGCGTTTTACCGCGTTTTACCGCGATTCTACAAGCGTTTTAGCACTTGGTAGAAATGCAAATTGTAACCCTGGGCAGTGATTTCTGCAAGTACAGGAAGTACATACATCCCTGCATACATGTGATAATGTGATCATGCAACAGTACAGTGACAAATGTAACAGTATACACAGAATAGAGTGAAAAGAGTGCAAAGTGAAGCACAATTAAAGACAATGACTACACAAGTGATAATGAATGACATCATTTGCAGGTGTGAAAAGCACCAAAAGCAAACACAATGGCAGACAATCTTCACACGTGCCAGGCATAGGTGTTAATTTTTACCAGCATAGTACATGTAATTATTCATGCATGACACATGGAATAGTGACACAGGACACAGGCTATTGTTAAAACGTTTGTAAAAGCCTCCATTGAAATCAATGGAAGCTTTTTTATTGACAATTTCTAGCATGCATAAACGCAGGAAAACGCTCCCATTAAAATCAATGGACGCGTTTTCCCGCGATTTCCCGCGTTTTCCCGCGATTTCCCGCGTTTTCCCGCGATTTACCAGCGTTTTAATTTTTTAAACGTTGCAAGCAACGTTTAAAATAAAGCTCAAAAACGTGCCTGAAGGAAACGTCCTGGTGTAGATTAGCCCATTGGAATGCATGGGGACTTCAAACAAGGGCTTTAAAAGCCTCAGGTTAAACGCTGGGGAAACAGTCCGTGTAGACTAAGCCTTAAAGTTTCAAAGTATTAGAAATAATGTCAGATACAGGCTGACTGATTTTCTTTAAAAGTATAACTTGACTTTCACACTGGAAAATATACATTCATATTTGTCCAGACAGCCACTGAAAAAATTCCAGTATGATGTGTCTTCTTTTCAGAAAAAGTAACGCATCATATTGGCACAAATGTCTACAGTTTAGGGAAAGTTCAGAGCAGTTGTATTTCAGGTGTTTTTTTGTATTGGCTTTGATTTTATTTTGAGTACATACTTGCAGCTCACACTTTCCATTTTACTTTCCTGTCCAAAGCTCGCTTCTGATTATGAATTTTGTCATTACTAAAGCATATTTAATCTGTTGTCTTATTGTAAAAGCATGGCAAGGCTAGAGAAAACTGGATGGGCAACCATTGTTTACCTCTGTTTTAGTAAAATTTCGCCATGGTGCAGGACTGGGTGCCTCGGTGGCCTATTACAAGCCATGTGAGCTCCAACCACATTGACATTGATACTAAATAGAATTTTTATTTCATATTGCTGAGAAAAAAGTAATGCATAACATCTAGTAACTTTTCATATATACTCTATTTGTGTAAGAGATTTTCTTGTCTCATTGGGGAACACCTATGCATTCTTTGTCTCCTATTGGGTCATTATTAGCTGCTTTATGTAGATCAAATAATTTTTTTTTGGTCCTAGAAAAGGAAAATATTACTAAAGTTTTCTTTCTCAATACATCTGTAAAGGTGTTAATTTCACGAATAAACATTAAATGCAGTGTGCTACTGTGCAAACTATTTGTGGAGCTTCTTGGGCCTTCTAGTTAGACGCAGCATTAGTTCCTTTTGGGCTGTCTCTCTCTAAATTATACTTCACAGTGAGCGTTATGAACTGATAAGCAAGAAGGGATTTGTTCCTCCTCCAACTCATCTATGTGACTGGGTGTTCTGAAAAGAGCTGAATGGCTGTTAAAAATTTCATAAACTGTATAAAAAGATGACACTTCTAATAATTAAATGTGAACATAATAAATAAAGGATGCAATAAAATGTTATATTTTCCATTTAAAAAGATGTCTGCCATTTACTGTATTATGTAGTACAAACAGGTAATGCAGCTTTATTATTGTACTTTTAATTTTAAAAGCATCTCCTAAAAGTCCTAGATATATTAAAAGCTCCACATCCCAGTTTCTTTCTTATTTTACAATGTGCATCACCAGTTTATTCTCATAACAGATATAGCGACTTTTGTTGCCCTTTAAAAAATGTTCATCAAAATCCATAAAAAAGAGTAAATGTAAGCAGTCAGCTAGTTACTCTTCTCTTAAGTGTGTAGTAGTCATCAGTTATTGTGAGGACATCATCAGAGACATCCTGCTTGTGCAGTACATTCAAGTCTCATCTTGCTTGTTTCTTCCAGTGCTACATGCAGTTATGTTGTCTTTGGTGTATAGTTATTTATTTATTGAATTTGTAAAACAATGATTTTTATTTGTAAATGTATACTTTATTTGTCTATATGTTTTCTAAAGCTGTTCCTTTTTGCCAATGTAGTTACCCTAACTGCCTGCATCCCAGTGTGATTCATCTATGTAAATACAGTTTCCCCCTGTTTCATACTACATTAGTGATGGTAGCAGCCATTATGGAATGGTTAGTGGAAATGAGCCATCTAGGTTCCCTCGTAGTACCTGCCATGTTTGCTTATTATGACAAACTTGATGATTCTTATAGATGTGGCAGTGGTTGTTCTGCTCATGCTCCCTGGAGCTGAATTATCTTTACCAATCTGCTTTAGTGTGGCTTTTTACAATGCTGAAAGTAAACATTACACAGTATGTGGCTTTGAGTTAAGGAAAAGTTGCTAGCAAATGGATGAAATAATTAATAGATGGATATTTAGTTTACTTAATAAACGGCAGGTACTTAAGATCAAGTTCAGTTGCACTTTGCACTTTACACAAATTTTTTACAGAACTTTACTGTGTTTCCTAAATAGCTGTGGCATTTCCATTGGTATTGGCAGAGGGGAAAATGTGCTTTTGAAGTTGGTTTGTATTTTAGAAGGGTACCGTCACAATCTCATACATTACTTTGTGTTTTTGTCAAAGCTCCCTGGTTGCTCTGAAACCTTGGATAGTCTTTTGTAGACACAAATAGTGCACTGGGATGGGGAAAATGAAGGCTGTATTTGCATAAAAGCAGTCAAGGAAAACTCAAAAGTATTTGCCGTTATACCTGAATGTTTTTTTTTTCTTACTATACTGTATACAGGTAAGCTGATACAAATTTAAGCTGGCTGTTTTTCCTCGTTTACTAGATGATTGGGTCCTAAAAAATGCAGTAAAGGGCTTTGTCTGCCTAGAAATAACAATTTTAAAGCTTTTATTTGTATCTGTGAATCCCCCACTTCTGCATAATGTGTAGTAGGGGCTTCCTAGCAAAAAACCTTTACAACCACCACAGGACATTACAATAAAGATTTCACAAATTGACTTCAGTTGAAAATTCTCACCACTGGAGCAACTGAAAGATTGAGTTGCCTTTCTTATTTCATTAAATTGAAGGGGAAATAATGGTTGAATTTATCTTTATTCCCCTTATTCAACTATTACATTTTCTGAAGTCCTGCACCAATCATTTCTTTCACTATGGTTATCCCTTTGCTTCAGGCATCTTAGCTGAACATGAATTTCACCTTTTAAATTGGTTCTCATCAATCAGACAAAATGATTTGATGCATTTACTGAAAATTTGTAAGGCCCGGTATGTACAAACAGCTTCACAGCCATATTTTTGCTAGACTGATCAGTTTAATAATTCTTTGCCTTTATCGGTTGAAAAACCCAGAAAACGATAAATGAGTGTTTGATGTTTTACCCTACAGATTGCATTTCACCGCTAGAAAGTAATCAGAATTCCTCATTTAATAAATTCCTCATTCAATAAATATTCATACATAGAATGTGTGTACTTTCAATATTTACCAGTATGTCAGATTGTTCCATGTTTGATCAATTATCAAAAAATGTGTTGTTACGCTCAGCTGGCTTTTGAATTCACTTCAGATGTAATCGGCCCCCTATATTTCACTATTGAGATGAAAGAGCTAGACATGATCGATCCCCATTTCAACTTCCTTACCAAGCTTTTGCAGTCAAATTTAAAAAAGGTTTTAGAGGGGTCTAGGAGAAGATGGGCGGATTTCCTCTAGAAGATGTAGAAACTGTAACAAGCAGCCTGAGTTTGTGACCTCAACTGGCCTTCTAAGTAGGCTTCCACAGTGAGCCCCCAAATATAGCCATTAGTATACATGTATTTTATCCTCTAGGTTTTTGAATATGTAGTTCAGTGCTGCCTTTATGCCATCCCATGTGAGTTACTTGCATTTTATAGCTCAGGGATATAGCTTTGCTCTGCTGTGATGCAGTTGCCAACTACACAGAAAGCAGAGTTCTGTGTTCTTTTCAAGGGTATCATAGAAACTGACTTTCCCACAAGTTTTTTGGAGCAGTGTACATTTCTCATGGTCACTTTTTAACCATTTTATTACTAGAGGAATTATGATTTCAGAACTGCATCAATTTGACCATAAATAACTGTTTTTAATCCTAATGATATGTATTTAAACCTAAGTTTCAGCTCACAAGTACATGTATGTTTTTGTTTTAAACAGGGTAACGAAAGTTTAGTTTAGTTTTTTTTTTTAAGCATCTACACTTAAAATCATTCTCCATCCCTACATAGACATGAACATGCAAGCATGGGCAGTTTGCGCATGCTTACTCTAGTTGGCTCATACCCAGTCTGGTATCCTTCTAGTTTATATGGCTGGCTTATCATTTGAGTAATGAAATGTTAGAGTTTCCCATTGATCTGTAAAAGATCATTTCACAGTGCTGATATATTCCAGTTGAGTTCACTTATCTCTATGTATAATTTTGCTTCATCACGATTTCTGGATAAGGAACACTTTTTTCATTCTTGCCTTAAAGAAAAAAGGGTTGATACATTGCGTGGTTATGCAATATGAATTATCTTGCTTTAAGCGAAACTTGTGTTTTTTTTATATTAGTCCCGCATTGTGAAATTAACAATACTCTTTTATATGCAAGGTACACCAAATAAATTACATGTATAGTATATTCCTAAAACCTTTAAAACAGTGTGAAAATGTGTGTCGATATAACATTTCTTTTCTAGTTCTTCTTGTTTGCCTTGTTTTGTAATCACATTACTAATTCATAATTGTCACTGCATTTGTTCTAATGGGGAATCATCTGCATCTGTCATCAAAAAGTAAATCCTTTTTTCCTTTTTATAAATGTCATGAGCTCTGGAGATGAAAGCATCACTGAGCCAAGATTGTATAGTATTATTGTATAGTATTGTATATAAAAGCAATCCTGCAGTTTTTTTCTGTCCTGAAAATATATATCTTGTAATTATAGCTGGTATCTTAACATAAAGGCTGGAAACCTAGACCTGCAATATCTCTAGGGCAGTGCCATTTAGGTAGAATCAGCAAGTCTGTGTTTTGTTAGCTTTGTCTGTACTTTTTTTAAAGGGTTGTTTTTTTTGGGATTTAGATTATTGGGGTGAAATGGCTGATGAATTGAATTATTAAAGTGGAAGGAACATCAGGAGTTCTTGTTATAGCAGAAGGAATCAGGTAGATACAATGACAGGAATATATGGTGACCAAATGTAGTAGCTGTAGAGCCTAACATAAAAGGAGCACTTAACTGTACCCTCAGTTTTTTTGGTGGGCTCACCATGTCTTTGGCTACTTAGTTTTAATTAGGAATAACAGAGAACATATCTTAAATGTTAGGTAATGCTTAAGCGCAAAACATAACAGGAAGTTATTACAAATCTCCCAAAAAAGCAACTTTTATTTTTAGATTTTTGGCGGATTTGTATGTGCACCTTGTTTTGAGGACAAAGCTAAACTTTTGGATTTACTTTCATTTTCTATCTCTGTGGCCATTTGTTTTATTTGAGTAGTAAATCTCCCTAATAGGGTCCTAAACTGTCATAAATCTTTACAGGGGGTGTAACCCACTGCCCCACCATCCAAAACTGAATAGAAAAATGATTGGTTATGGTTGTTTCTCCCAGAATTCCTAGGTCACAATTCTTACAAAACAGGTATCTACTGTCCCTGTGTTAATCTACTGTTTTTAAAGTACAGGTAAGTACTTCTGACCCCTTCTTTCACCAGCCTGGCTGCCTGCATCGATCGAGACAAGCAAGGGACAATAGGTTTCAAAAGTGCACAGCATTACACTCCTAAAGCGGAAGTAAACCCAAAACAAAAATACTTAGCTTTAATCCTGCAGATCCGTCTATCCGTTGGGAGGTTTCTTTAATTGGGTTCTGCATTGTCCTGGTATCCGTCTTAAGTCCAGTGTGCCGAGCGCTGACATCTTCCTCTCCCTTTTTCCAGGTGCAAGACTGGGTGACATAGATTGTTAAAAGGGCTCCGACATCAGGGCATGCGCAGAAGGAGCCTCCCGGGATGTGTGACATAGGTATCCCAGGAGGCTTTGCGCTCCTATTCTGTCTTGATCTTCGCAGTGAGTGGAGGTTCTGCACCTTTTTTTTTTTTTTTTTTTAAAAAGGGTGTTGCACTTTAAAGTAAATTTTTTTTTTTTTTTAAATAAAAAGGGTTGTTTACCCTTTTATGAAAAATAAAAATTCTGAGTTTAGGTTTGCTTTAAAAACTGGTGCCTTCCAGTCACCCCATTTCAAATTCCAAGCAAGTTTTGCCATACACTGTACAATAAATAATAACACCTTACGAGGAAAACTCTGCATTTGTAGTTTTTGTATTTGTTATATTTTTAAACTATAACTCGTTCAGAAACGCCCTCCCTGACTCTTAGTGCAAATTACCTGTCTTTTCTGCTTACACTTCTGTAGAAAATACCATCCATATTTACGGAAATGTGTGGTGTAATCAATGGTTTATATTTCAAGCATAAAAAAATAGTTTTGTTCGTGTGCATGGTATCTTTTAATTTCCACGCTATTTTCCACCCACCTAGAGAGCTGTGTGTGAAATAATCAGCCGCAACGCATTAGTAAAGTGTTCAGTTATCATTCATCACTATATTCATACTGTGTATATGCTATATGAATGGAGGCTGCTTGAATGAAATACCCCTACAGTTTTTTGCAGCTTATCTGATTTGCTGAGAAGGTTCTAATTATTTTTATTTATTTATTTTTGCTGTAAGAACATTAGGCACTGATTTATATGCATCAATGCCTCTCTCTAGACAATCTTTGAGTCTAAAGTGCTTTTGCTGTGTGTAGCCCTAGATAAACTTTTGCCAAGTTGGGAAAATGAAACTCTATAATGCAGTTTATTGAGCCTATTTAAAGTTTTTTGCTCTGGTTAGACCTGAAAACAAAACATTAAAATGTTTACATGGAACGAAGTGGAAGTTAAAAAAGTAAAACCTGTTTGGTATAGCAGGGATACCACCCACATAATAAATCTGGAAACCATACTTACATTTCCCAGGTCTCCTTGGTAAGGGTAATATTATGAGATCAGCGTACTCACCATTTCTTAGACTCGCATAAGAAGGAATGTCACAATAAAAGCCACTTTTTTCCCTTCTCAGGAATGCACCTATACAGGCCATTACAGAATGCTTACATTCAGATTGATGACTTTCAAGAACTAAACCCATGATTATGCTACTCTTCCAGTTCCATAGCAGGACCATCATACTTCTGTACTTCCCAAAGATGATCTTTGGTTATCTTGTTTGGCTTAGGCTATGATGTAACTCCTGTGTAGGTACGTAGAGGTTCATTAATTCCCGACATGAGCAAGGGAAGATGGGATTGACGGGTCTCCCTGGCAATCAACGCTGAGCTGTGCATAAACAAAAGTTTGAAGTGGGACTTTAATTTTACCTTAATATATCTGTCCAGAGTTTAGCTTTAGGTTTTTATTTATATTGTTTACATTTTTTCACATTCTGCATTTTGCCCTGCATAAATTTAATATGAAGATTAATGCTTGAATGTAAATATGTGTGTGGTGTAAAGACTGCTTTTGTATAATCAGGAAGTTGAGAAAAAAATAAAAAAACTCTCCAACAGGAAAACCAAACTTCCGTGCAAATTTGGTGTGAGTTGTAAATGACTGACATTTGTATACCAGGACATGTACAATAAATAATAGTGGATATTTATGCATGTGGCATTGTATTGTTTTTCATCATATGACTATTGAGTGTTAACTGAAAAATCCCATATTTCCTTACTCTCAAACATGACGATATCTGGTTTTAGTAATTACCGGTATATTATTATTTGGTTTGGAATTTATTAGCTCTGCACATGTATATTCACACCAATCTCGTGTTATATTGTGTAATCTTGTGAGATAAAGTTGTCTGTCATAGTGATGAATTTCTTTGCAGAGAACTGAAATGGGTTTGGCAGGTTGTTTAGAAAGGAAACCCAAATGTGTTTAGTGATTACGTCACTGTACAGTAGGCTTTCCTGTTTGGTACCATATGGAATATTAGTCAGCAAGACACGTTTGAGCAGTGCTTGGTAAATGTTTTGAGGTTTAATTTATCAGCAGATTGCAAATTCTTATCTCGCATAAGTCATGCATCTGTGCTGTGTATCAAATTTTGGTAAATGTCCTACATCCTGTGTGTACTTTGCTAAATTGTTCTGACCTCAGCATTTTACTTACTAAATGTTACTTCCAGTATCAATTTTAAATTTAAGTTGTGTATTTTGCACAGTTATAATTTCGTAATAGAACATTCTTCCACAAATTAATACAAAAATAGAATTACTCAAAAGTTTATACGGTTTCACTTCTGATCCTTCATTTGCCTTTGTGCCTGGGGGAAAAAAAAAGATAAAAAAAAGGATTAAATTGTATTGGATGCTGGACTAGAAGAAAATGTGTTTCACGCATCATGGCCTGCAGCATCCCTATTTTCTGTGTGCATTAATTTGATGACGAGGAAATCACTCCTTGCTGGAATCAAAAGGAGATAGAGCTCATGAAGTCTAATACATTGCCTATCTCCCTTCAGCATTATCCTAGTGACAGTCAGGACTTGCGTACTCATATACACAGAAAGCCCTGAGGCTACTGTATAAAACTCACTGTTTTCCTAAAGGTTTCCCACACTATTTTACTTTCTCCGTGGGCTGCAAGGACATTGGTAGATGGAAGATCTGTGCTGAAAATATATCATTTACAGATGCTTTTCCCTGAGGCAACAAGTCATAAATGTCATGGAGTTATCTATAACACTCAGCTTACCAAAAGTTTGTGACACATGCTTGAAAAAATCTAATCATTAATATTACAGTTTTCATATGCATTGAGAGTAATAATTTCAACAGTGAAAGGACTGGTTACAATCCTAGATACTGTGAAAAAATGAACTTGTACACATAGGACTAATCCAGAATAGCCAATAGTCAATGATTCTCTGGAACACTGAAGCATGCAATTACAGCAAATATGATTTACAAGGAATAATAGCAATGTCTCTTTCAGCAAATCTTTGTATTCTATCTATCTATCTAAAATCATATATATATATATATATATATATATATTCTCGCAGATGCTTTGCCGTTTTACCTCAGTTATTCTGCACTTGCACAAGTATTTTTTAAAGCCATACTAACGCAGGCCACATACTTAGTGTAGACACTTTAATATGCTGATGATTTTGTTGTGAGACGCAATAGCCAAGCTTTCCTAATATTGGATAAAGTAGAATATAGGATTGGCTTTGCTGTCATTCAAAAGAGAATCGAGTATCCCCATATTACTGAAAAGTATGAAAAAGGTAAAAGTTGGCCCATTGTGCCTTTTGGGGCAGGGAATCTAATAACTCTTGAAATCTTCTTTTTTCTTTGGTAATCCTAGAGCATAGCCACCACCTCTTGGCCAAGGCTACAGGAGTGTGTACGAACAAAAGTAACCAGCAGAAGCTCAATGCAAATATGTACAGGTGCATCATACACAGGGTACAAGGACTTAGGACATGTGGACAACATTTTCATGATGTGAGCAATGTGCCTTTCCCCACCAGGAGTATGAAAAAACGCTTAAAGCAGAAATGGGATCAGAATGTAGGTCTTTGGGGGGAAAAAATGGTAAAGAAAACTGGTAATAATTTAGAGTACATTTAAGCTAAAGGTCACAATGCCTTTTCCACCAAGAATAAAACAGAGAAAGGGTTACAAACTGTTATTTGAAAGTATGAGATCTAGACACATGAATTGTCAAATTATCAATCGGTACATTGCCAATTCGTTTCTTATTCTCTTTTTATAATAAAGTCCAGTCTACTAAGTAACCAAAAGCATCTAATATAAGGTAGAAGTCATATGTTAGGTGAACAAATTAAACTGTAGCCATGCTTACAAAACTAGGCTTTGCTGAGAAGGTTTCCCTAAGGGGAGCCTCCTGTCAAAGCTCCCTCAGGCTGTTTGCTGTCAGAATCCTATTTCATAGGGAGTATTGTGGTATTGTTGGGTGCTGGAGTTTCCAGGTGAAAAGAAAACCTGGACAACCCTTGACTCTTAACCATTGATATTCCCTGCCATAGGATTTGAACATCTTTAGATGTCTCTAGTCGTGTGGACATATCCGTACATGGATATTTATCTGGGTATATTTACATTTTCCTGCATTCACTTTTTTTGTGGTATGCATTTTATTGTAATATTTATTTTATATATTTAGAGCAATGTAATTTTAGTGGGATTGGCCTATATTATTGACTAAAAATATGAAATGTATTATATACCTAAAATCTCCATTTACACGCATGTCCCTTCCAATATAGGATACGTGTACCAGGATATGGCAGTACCAAAATAAAGTCCATGATGATGAATAAGGCAAGAAGCAGTGTATAAAGCACAGTAAAACCATGATGGGTTCAAGCAACTACATCAATTTTTAAATTGGCCCAATATTGGCTGTTTTTATTCTTATGACATTTTGTAGAATCACCCATGGTAACTTAAGCTTACCCTTTGGTCTTAAAAGCTCTGCCTCTTTCTACATCCACTGTCTGATTTTGGTATCATTGTCTCCTAAAAACTGTTCTAGCTCGGTGTCCACTTTTATGTGCCGCCAAGGGTAGTTTTCCTACTTCCAAACGGAGAAAAAAAGATTTTTGTTAATGCCATGTGTGCTTTTATATGTATGCATGTATGTATACGTCCACAGTGCAGCATGGCAATAGGAAAACCACATGGATACAATATAAGAAAGAATGATGATTAAAAATGTCATGGACTTAAGAAAATCAGGCCAGTGTCACAATTGGAGATATTGCAGATTCCCTGTCTAGCAGTGGTGCTAGTGGTTAGCATTTTGATGTCAGTAATAAAGGGTTTTTATTGAGAAGGAAAGTGGTACAAATATTACCTCTAACTCGCATATGTAGGTGAACATTGGAAGTGGTTTACTTTCTGTTCACAAGGGTTCTTATTATTGTTATTATCAAGAGACAATGCCAAATATCTCCTAGTCCCTTTTTTTAATGATGAGACCCCTTCTGTGTGCACTATGTTTGGCTGGTAAAATGTTTTCATAGTTTGTTATATTATCTCCCATGTTGTTGATACAGTATTTATTTACTTGTAGGATGTTGGTCACCTGTGTTTAAGTATAGGCTATAAGTACACATATCTGCGCATGCCTCAACAATCAACTTATTTTAGTAGCAACCTATACTGTTTTACAAAGTCCCCTGAGCTCAGTCATATGCTGCTTCAATAAAGAACAAACAAAAAACTTGCAAATCTTGTTTGAACCTCAGTGTTTGCTTGTATAATTTATGGGCACCTTTCCAGTGTTTATTTCAGGCTGTATGTTAAAAACTATTTTATTACAAATAAACTAAAATTCTCTTAAATGGCTAGTACAATGGAACATGATATAAATCAAAGGCATAATAAATAATGACAGGCTTATTTAACAGGCTTTAGACTTTGCCAAATGTTTGTGTAAAAAGGTTTAAAACATTAAGGTGACTTTGGATAAAGTATGAATTTATGTTGTTTAACTTGTGGACTAATCCCTTGTGTGCAGTAATTCAGCAAAATATTTTCTGTAGCAGCTGAGTGGAGCTACAGAAAGGTTAAGAGGTAACTTGTTCCATTCCTGTTTACAACACTAGGTCATTTATTGTAGTTTTTAGGGTGGTTTCCTGAAAAGAATGAGTCAAATCACACCATGGCATCTTATTGGATTTATGCATTTTATACAGAATGCCTTCTGTTCAAAACACACTGTTGTAGTTACTCCTATGTTTTGTATTTTTGGCACGTAGTGTGACTTTTCTTCCTATGAACTTAAGCTCCTGACATTCTGTTGTACAATTTCCTTAACATACATGAAATGTATTGGTCCCTAAGTGATTACATATCATCAAGCTCCAGGTGTACAAAGGATCCCCACACATTTTTGCTACACAAACCATGGTTCATGCAAAAGCTAATGTTTTGGATTTTTTTTCTGCTGTTAAATCGGATAGTTTTTTATCTTTTGGCTTCTATTCCTACAACATCATCAGTACAAGATTTTGGGTCACTATCTGCAGCACTATTTCTGCAGCCTGTCAGTAGGTGGTTGTTGTTTAACCTAAATCTTGCCCTTTGACAGTGGCTAAGTGATTGTCTTTTTCTGGGACCAGCAGCTAGGGAACCCCAATATGGCTGATCAGCAAGCCATAAATGCCAGGTTAGATTGTCTGTGGGCTGTTTGTGTGAAATCATACATACAAAATGTATCTTCTGTTGAGCTTGTAGATATAAAATATTTAAAATTAGTAGACAATGACAAACCTATTTCATCAGATATTTTTAATTTTACATGACTTTTTATTTTTAACAGCTTGTTGTACACCGTAAATATTTTCTGTTTATTTGAATAATTTTAGTTATATGTCTTGGTACTTACAAGTTCAGAATGTTGTGTTTACAAGTTCAGAATTGTTGAGTTATTGAGCCTGCAGCCAACCCATTGATAAAATGACGTGGGAATCAGATGTTTGGGAGAATATTTCTGTGCTGGGCACAGATTGAAAAAGCCTTTTCCATGCCATTCACTGACAGAATAGCCCTTTCATAAAAGTCATTATGCACACAGCAGGCTGCTGTACGCATGATCAGGGTTCTGGCAGCCAAGTGTTCAATCAGCATCAGCTGTTTTGGAGGATCCTTTTCTCCAGTATGCTTGTAAGGAATGCATGATGACTGTTTTTGACCACAGAATGTTACAATGTTACAGGAAACTCCCAATTTTTACAAGCAGTAACAGCTATTATGTTATTATAATAGTTAATATGTATAGTTTTTTTCTTGAGAAATTTCGTTTTTCCCCCACAGACATTGGATGTTCTAATTGTGAGGTTTAGAAGATGAAGGAAATTAGCAGTAAAGAGGTGTGCAAGAACAATTGGCCTATATATCCGTTTCCCACCCTTCTTCTGTACACTGTTTAAATTATTTTATTAACCCAATAACTTTTTTTAATGCACCTTGTCAAATGTTTTATTTGGTTGAACTTTAACTTCTGATATCCTAATATTACGTCTAAACACAGCACTATTACAGAACATCACAATAGGAAATCTCTGTTTATAATATAGTATGCAATATAATGTCTTTATAAATTTGTGTTGAAATTGCCTCTTTTTTTTGCATTGTAAGAATGGGCATATGACACATGTTAGATCTGATGTACTGAGTTATAAATACATATAGCTTATTCCACACATTTGCCTTTCTTGCCAAGCTCTCCATAAAAGAATACTGCCCTTATGGAATTGTTCCCTAGCCTAAAGCCTATTTTATTTTTCAGCACAGGTATGGCAAGGGAAATGTGCCATTATGTACAATACAGTGGACAAAAAAAGTGCGTTCTTGTCATGTTTGAAAAATAATTTTCCTGGTCCCCATGATAATCTTTCTGTATAAGGTAACGAAAGGGACGGACATTATTACTTCAGCATCAAACATGGGCAGAGACTGTGAAGCAAATACATCTTGAGTCCATAGTTGTGGCTTTATTTTTTTTCATCTATTTGACTTTGATTTGATACTTTATACTTGTGAGCGCCAGTGACATATGTTAATGGACATATTTTTGACACTTGTGTCTGAGGCTTTACAAATAAAGTAGCACATCTAGGATTTGTGTAGGTATGCTTTTATATTTGGTAACACCTCTTTACAGTTTAAACTCAGGATATCCACACTTTACGGAATGCCTGAGATTTCATGTTAAAATAAGTATTTTTCTTAAAACAGTAGGTTTGTCATTGTAGGCACATATTTTATTTTCATTATCAGATTTTATGTGTCAGCATATTTTTTCCAAGTGGCATTTAGTGAACAGACTGACTTTTTACACGCCATAACAGTCTGGCAGAGTGAGACATTATAGTTAAACCCCATCTGTTGCTTTGTTCTTAGTTTCCATTTGGTGTAGACATCAGAAGGCAATCCAGTTAATTCTCTTATGTGTTTTAGTTCCGAAGGCTTATGTTTCCCTATTTATGAAGAAATGCTAAAGTATGTTTGGTAAAATATTTACCCATTGTTATTGGTTACGCCAATAATTTTTCTAAATGTGTTGATGCAATTGTTTGTATGTATTAAGTGGATACTTGGATCTTTGTGATGCGATCGGGCATCTGATTGGTCAGTTTGCGGATAGATTGGACATGTTGGTAAATGGTGTTTGAAAGTAAGTTGTTCTGTTTGTACGAATAATTAAGTACATGCCATCAGAATTCTGGTGAATTTATATCCAAGGTATTGGATTGGAAGGGAATAATACATGTGTGCGCAGTGTTTAGAGACTTTGGATATATTTATCAATTTAGAATATTAATTGGTGTAACGGAGTGCTAAACTCAACCCTTACTAACCATGCACGAGTTGATTTTCCTATTTGTTCCTGTAGTTCATTTGATTGTGTAATCTAACAGACCGTACATTGAGTCTGAATTTCATTGCCCAGAAGTAATTAATATTGAATGTATGTCATTTTGTAAATTTGAAGGATAGAAGGTAGCTTAGCATATTAAAAGAATTGCCCACTTTTAGTGTACACTACTTGTCCTAGTTTATCAGAGATGTACTTTTTTACAGAAGAGACTTACTCACTATTCTGTGGCAATGACATCTTGTGACAATAGATATATGGTTTGTTTAATCTGATTTAAAGCGGAATCCTTCTAAGCTATATAATTATAAGAATGTTTACTGTGTACAGTGTTTACATCCTTAATCATGTGCCATCGTTCATTTGTTTATGAAAGAGATTATAGTGGCAGGAAAGCAGGTCTTGTTGATCATCACCTAACATCCGTACATTTTAAAGGGTAAAATAGGAAGAAAACGTTAGCTGCTTTGTGACAAATCTTTTGTTAGAATTTAACTTGAAGGATTGACATATCGCAGAAAATTGTACAGCAGTGTCCAAATTTGTTCAGCTTTGCTTTCCATGTGTTAGGTCCCAGCAGGCCCATGGTCACTTATTCCTGAGCAGCTTGTAGTCACAGGTTGCCAAGCTCTCTGACAAGTGTGCGTACTAGCAATCCCTTAAGTCTTTATTATTGAAAATAATTATTGAGATTTTTACTTCAAGCAGCTGGAGAGCTGATCATGAAGATCCTGCTTTACCCCATGAGCACACACAATGGGAAGTACCATTTTATCCCAGAGAAGGTAAATATTTTGTGCCTTAATGCTCATGTCCAGCAAGTTTTTAATTTTTTTTTTTTTGTTTTGTAAAACTTCATTAGGTTTTAGTTTAGTTTGTTCTTTTCTTACTTTTGTTTTTTTCTGACTTTCCATAAAGGACAAAAACCACAATAAAATAAGATCCTTTTACAGTGGTCCCAAAATTTCCCTGCCCTTTAAAAAATAGTTTTAGCTGGTGTTGGGAGTTATTGAGAATGCAGTATGTGAGTATCATTAGTTAGTGGTTGCAGGGGTTTTGGTGTAAATGTGGAAAGAAAGTCTTACATTTACATTTAGTTACATTATTGCTTTTCTCCTCTCTGTACCATTTCCTGCTCTTTCACTAACATTTTGCAAGTTACACTGCTGAAAATGATAATCTTTACTGTCTCTGTTTTTTTTTTTGTTTCCACTTCATTGTTTTTTTTTTTTTTTTGGAACTGGTGACAAATACTTGTTTTGATACTTGTACATCCTCTTGTTCCAAACTGATATCAGTAGTATGTGGAGGAGGTGGAGGGGACTGTAAAAAGGGCTGAGAGTTTAAAACTATGAAGTTTCTGGTGTTAAAGCAAAAATTAATAGTTTTAATGGATGCCCTTTTTTAGCATGCCTGATTTTTTTTAAGGGGACCTATCACCAGAATTATTACTTTACATAAGAGGGTAGACAACCCTGCGCAGAAGGGGCATTTTTTTTTTTAATAAGGGGAAAGAGATGCCGATCTCACGCAGGCGCGCCACTACACCTGATCCCACACCTGCGCAGTGCAAGATCAGGTGACGTGCCAAGAAGACAAGAAGGAAGACAGAAGAGAAGACCCCATTACACTAATATAGGTTTTGTATTTCAGTTGGACTGTGTATGTGCTCTATTCCCTGATAACCAACTAATATATTTTGTACTGTGACCATCCAAGACTGCACTGGTAACATTACCCAGCATTTTCTTCTGTGTCCATTATTTAGGCTGGTCAAACTAGTTGAGGCTTTGTGATGTGCACCTATACAGCAGGGGGGTTGCCATAAAACTTTGTGCGGGCTGACCTATAACTTTTTGAATTTTGGCAGCTTTGTATCAACCATTACCAAATAGAAGGTAAATAAACATTGTATGCATGTACTGCTATACAAACAAGTCTATGTGCATGGTTACTTGTGGTCATGCTATGATAGGGTTGAAATCCACCTATATTTCATTTAGTATTTTCAGGAAAACAAAAAGATTACATTTCAAAGTTGGCTATTCCCCCATTGTTGGTATGATGTTGGCTTGTTTATTTCTGTAATTTTAATTTGTTATTGAAAAAAGAATGATGATGGATTTTTTTCTAACCATAAAACGTTACATGTTTCTAATGATCCTATAAAATATTGTGAATGTGGCCAAAAACTGATTTGATTGTCTTCAGGAAAACTAAAAGCTTCAGTTTCATCAGTATAGCTTTCTTTTTCTGCTCTGCCTGGGTTGGAGGCAGACACTGGAAACGTTATGCCATCTGGCATCTAAAATATATGACTTGAAGTAAAAATCAAAGCAAATCAAATTAAAATCTCTAACCCTCAGTTTTCTGGCTCATAAAATGCCTTCAAAATATTCATCTACTGTAGTGTTTGACCAGTGCTGTGCATTATTATTATTATAAATAATATGGGGGGGGGGGGGTCTAGCACTATTTCATTTACACCACATGCATGTCACTTTTGAAAGTGCAAAATATATTTTCATTGTGGCACAAACAATTGAGACATACTATCATACTATTCGTCCATAAAGCCTGCATTTAAAAATCGGTTATTCCGGCCCTACTTTTAACAGTAAGATTTTACTAAACAATAAATCAAAAGTAATTTGACCTAAAAGATTTAATCAAACCTATTAATTAACTTTTTTTAGTGCAATTGGCTTATCATCAAATCAAATTTTGGGTAAGTATTTCTTAAATGGAATCTAATCAAATTTCTAAAAAATTCTACCCTCCCTAGGAACAATGGAACCCATAACATTTCACCCTTTTCTTTTAATTAGAGTTTGAACATTGGTATTATGAAAACTCTGGATGTTTTTTCTTTCTTTTATTCTTTGGCCGGATTGTGTAATTACATTTATCATTAAGATTTTCAAAGCACATACACAAATATGTGATAATAAATTGCTTTCTCCGACCACAACCCCTAAACAAAAGGAAGTTTTTTGCAAGATTATTCATATTTTTTAAACAATGGTTAATATTTCACAAATTCAACCAGGGTATGTAAGCATAGGAGCACAACTGTATTCTGCCCAAAAGTTGTAAAAGGTGTACCTATTGTAGTGTTATATTAAAGAATAATATTTCAATTTGTCATGTAGAGGTGAGGTTTTTTTTTTTTGTCTGTGATGTCAGAAACGTCAGTGGTGAAGTTCTGCTTTTAATTAGTATTTCAGTGTAATGGTGAAATCATCCAGAAGGAAGTAAACTGTGTCTATAATTAATAGGAGCATGTCTGCATCTTGGCATAATTTTAAACTCTGTTCTCAATTGCAGCGTGTATAAAAAACATGTGCCATATTCTGTCAGATTGTAAAATGTAATAAAATGGTTGACTGGCAGATTTGATTATGATGTTAGTGATTGTCTATTCTTAGTATAGATTTTTAAATATTAGTACAGTAATAAAATAATTTCCACTCTGTTTGAGTGGGCGTCATTTGAGTGCCTTATAATTTGATTTAAGATCTTATAGACAAAAGACAGTCTTTGAAAACATGAAAGAAACTAATTTACATGATATGAAAGTAGGTTACAATGTTTATTTCTCTGGTACTGTTTTACTACTTGTTTACTGGATAAATTGTTTATGATGATTTATGTGTGTAATCTGAACTATGTGTCCTATTAAACAGAATGCTATAGGGCTGTGTTTCTCAACTAGGATTCTGTGGAACCTTAGGGGTTCCTCCCGGGCTTGGTAGGGGTTCTTTGAGCAAGGAGCAATTGGTGACTTAGATCAGTGTAAATGATTTTTGGCTGTCTGTAAGGGTTCCACTGGCCAGACAAATAAAACCATTCTTCCCACTGACCACCACATTAATGTTAGCTGTGGAAATGTAGTAATTATAGCAGTGCAGTCTCCCCCCCAGCCCCTTTAGCTGCAGTGGTTCCATGAAGATCTGAAAGTTATTTCAAGCCCCCTCTCAATAAAAAGGTTGAGAAAGGCTGTTATAGGCATTTGTGGATACATAATTACAAGTTTATCAGACTGGAGGATGTTAAAGCAGAAAGTCTGGGCAGATATAAAAGACTAGCATTGGAGATGTATAGTTATTATTACATTTTTTAATGAATAAGTACCTGAATTTAACTTGGTAGCAGCCTCCTGCAGGTTCTACAGAATTCACAGTGAAATGCTATTAGATGAGGACAGAAAGGGAGGTGACCTGTAAGGGAAAGTAAAACTGCAATAGAAAAAAGGGCAGGACTGGGTGAATTTTTGTGTTTTTTGTAGGCTGTTGTTAGAAGTTTCCTGAAGCACAAAAGTTTACATACTAAGGGGTCAATAAATATATCTACTAATAGCTTTTTAAAAGTCAGAAAAACATCTGTATGGGATATTTAGATACAGAGGTGTGTGCTTTTGTTTCACCTCAATATTTTATATTTTTTAAAAGTAATTTACAGTATTTTAATAGCTAGGTTGTATTTCAATATCTTTATCTGGACTTAAACACATTTTTTCCTGCATATTACAGTTTGGAAAGTTTGACATGGAAAACATCTGTATTAAAGTGCACTGGGTGAGTGCATATAGTGAGAATAAGTTAAATCTAAAGACAAAAACAAAAAGGATGGTTTTTCACCCGCTTCTCTTTATTAAAAATACAATTTAATTATTCCAATATACTATGGTGATTTTTATACATTTGTTACATCTTTAAAGTGCTCTGAGGTTTGTAATTGTTTCAGCACTTTTTACACGGGCTGGCTAAAATAATATCATGCCCAGTTTTCACAAACCAAACCTTAAAGTACCTTGTATAGGAATGGAAGTGCATGCAATACAATATAAAACACATAACCAAAATACATTGCAACATAATCACAAGTGTGATTTTAGTCTTAAAGGAATGTTTTTTTTGTATACTATCAATTTATTTATTAATAATTTACAAAAGGTAATACATTTTGAAACTGATGTCACCACAGTGATCTGTAGTGATGCAGGAGCCAGAAAATGATGTGGAAGACAGGACCAGAAAATTGTTAGCTTAAAAGTACTGGTTCTGGCTATCTAGAGCCCAGACAGAAAAGCTGAAGAAGTGAACATTTTTGCTTTCCTTGGGTGGAGTTCAGCTTTACAGCAAGTAACTGTTTCCTGAAATATAACTTCCAAATCTTTCCAGGTAAGTTGAACATTTTAAACAATTTAGGACATGTCATTTCAGTTTTACCTCCTGATTCTTTTTCTAAAGAAACAGACTCATGCAATCCAATAACCTCTTACTTCCTAAATTTTAACTGAAGAGGACATGCTTTCCCCAATCTCATGATTAGTCCCAATGTTGCAATACAAAGAAAATGCTAGCAAAAGCTGTGAGCCAGTCACATGAGCAGGAAATTACATTTGCTGAGGGAGTGCTATGCAATCCTATGGCTGTAGGTTAAAAGTTATCTTTGAAAACATTGAGTAACAAGATAGCTTGCTTTGCTGTTATATATGCTATTCCCATTGTGGAGCTTCCTTTAGGAATGTTTCCATTGAGACCCTGTGGCTTTTGTGAATTGCTGTGTTAGAGTGAACTTTTACCCACTAAGCACAATTTTTTAGCAGGAAGACTACTAAAGATAACAACACTTAACTGTTACATATAAAATGACTCTATTGAAAATGGTGCAAAAAACACATTGCAGTCTTCAGATTTGTTTCAAATTTATTACTATTGCTAACATGTACTACCTACTGGATTGTAAGCTCTTCGGGACAGGGTCCTCTCCTCCTGTATCACTGTCTGTTTTAGTCTATCATTTGCAACCCCTATTTAATGTACAGTGCTGCGTAATATGTTGGTGCTATATAAATCCTGTTTAATAATAATATTAATAATAATAATAATAATAATAGTAATAATAAAGTATGGAGTTTTAAGCTTTCCTTGAGAATATTATTGCACAAGCATTCTAAAGCAAATGACAAACTGATGTACTACATGATGGAATATTTTTTTTTTAATTACATATACTCACTTTTATTCATCTGGTGAGTCATTGTACCAATGGAAAATGTTTTTCTTAATAATGTTTAGGGGTCCCACAAGTACTAAGGCAAATACCAACTTCAACTAGGAAATTGGCCCTTCTACTCTAGCATCTTAATGGTAGAAGATTAGGCCACCTCTCATATTAATTGGTTGGGATTAGGAAAAGGATTGAGACAAATACCTAAATTAAGTAGGTATTGTGTATTTAGTGTTCTCCAGATAAAACTTTTTTTTTTTTTACAAATATTTTTAAAGGAACCTGTCCAAATTGGAATAAAAAAGCATTTTCTTGTTTTTGAAGGTACATGTTTTTGATTTTTATTTTTTCTCTGAAGGGCTGCTATGCTTTTTGCTTTACCACCTGGTAAGTAACTGACCTGGAACAAACCATATGTTCGTTGGGTTTCCTGACAGCTGGTAGTATTCATGCTTCCCCCAATCACCAAGTAGTTATTTAGATGATAACTTTTAAGGTACATCTTCAAAAACAAATCTGAAATGCTATATTGAATATTTCTGTCTAATAAATTTCCTTTGAAACATTGCATTTTGCTTATATTATGAAGTGTGAGGGCTTTTAACAGGCAAATGCTGCTTTCTTAGCTTTGACCCAGCTCTGAAGGTTTCTCTGAATTTGAGATCTAGACTTGCACCCAGTGAGCTCTGGTATTTTTGGTCATACATGATTTTGCCAACATCAAAAGATCAGAGGTCACATAATTTTTACCTCCTTATTAGGTGGCCTGTAAAATAGTTCATCTCTGATGCAAAAAAGCTGGAGGAAGACAACAAACCTTACAGCGCTTCTAGTCATGTACAGGGAATCCCATCTACATGAGAACATTTACAGTTTGTTGGTAAAATCAAAACAAGACCAACAAACCATATCTGAATATTCAGGGTTTTTTAGAGAATGCCAGCGGTAGGTTAGGCAGTAATGTATTTCCCTTTTGAAATCTAGGAGTTACTGAAATACCTAAGAATAGCTAATTTCTATGTCTTCCTCTTTTACTTGCAATAGGAACGTATATACGAGGGGGTGCTGAGAAGTTCCTGGCTTTGCCCAGAAAGAAGAGAGCCATAGTTATGAAATAACACATTTATTCAAAATATTCCCCCTGAGACTGATGCACTTGGTGCAGCGTATAGCATCTTTGACATCAGAAATGTTCTCAAAACTTTGCCCCTTCAGGTGTTTCTTTTTCCGGAACAGAAAATAGTCTGAAGGGGCCAGGTAAGCTGAGTAAGGGGTGGACCAATTGGAAACCCAGGGTGTTCAATTTGGCAACCACAACATTGAACATGTGCGCAGGTGCATTGTCCTGCAAAAAAAAGGATCCCTTTGGTCAACTTTCCACGGCGTTTCGTCCTAATTGCCTCTTTCAGCTGGTCCAAGAAGTTAGCATAATACTGTCCGGTGATACTAGAGCCCTGAGGTAGGTAGTCCACCAACAGAATACCGTCTTTGTCCCAGAAAACGGACGCCATGACTTTTTTAGATGATTTCTGGATTTGGAACTTCTTCGGCCGCGGGGACCCCCTGTGGCGCCATTTCTTTGACTGTTTTTTGGTTTCAGGGTCATAGATGTGGAGCCAGGTTTCATCCTTAATCACTAACCTAGCCAAAAAGTCTTGTACAGCTTCAAAATGGGCCAAAACGGCTTTGGATGGTTCAACTTGTTCCTTCTTTTGATCACTGTTCAAACATTTCAGCACCCACGTCGCTAAAAGCTTTCGCATGTCTAGGATAGTGGTGATAACAAACTCAACACTCCCGTGGGATGTCAAGTGTCTGGGCTAACTTTTTTGCGGATATTCGCCTGTCCTCAATAATCAGCTCATGGACAGCATCGCAGGTTGCCGGGTCAGTTGAGGTTGGGGGGCGCCCACTGCGGGGCTCATCTTCAACGTTGAAATGCCCAGTCTTGAAAGGAGATATCCAGTATGTGCTGTAGGAAGGACACTTCTCCCCTAGTGTTTGTGACATCTCAGTGTGAATGTCCTTTGCTGACTTTCCCTGGAGAAACAAAAACTTCATGACGGCCTGTAACTACAACGAAACTAGTTTGTGCCTCACAGCTTCTCACTAAAAGAAAAAGCAGAAAGACCTGATATTTGCACAGCTACATACTAAGATATTAGGCTGTCATATGCCTCCCCACTCATTTTCCTATTTTACCAGGAAGGGGGCAACGCCAGGAACTTTTCAGCACCCCCTCATAAATTAAAGTTTGTTTTTAGGCATCCTTAAATATTTTGTGTGTTTTAGTGCTTGTAAAGAATGGTCATGTTGCCAAATCCTACATGTACAGGGACATTGTACATAATTTCATTTTGTACTTGGTCAGAATGATGCATTTAAACCAAAAACAGTCATTCCTTTTTTTTTCATGTTTTTACCTTTTCTTAAAGGGGAAAAAAGCTTTTTACAGTTTCACAGAACTCAGTAGCTCAAGCTGAAATATACATGATTACAAAAAAATGTGACCGAGGAGGGCCTTTATTGAGTAACTAATCTAAAATTTTAATCCAGTTAATTGAACTTTTTCTTTTTAATAAGATAAAGTTATAGCACAAGTTCTGTTTTGTGGAAAGTAGTCTGTGTGACCTTTTTCCAAATTGTTTAGTTATAAAGCAAATTGCTTTTAGCATTGAGTGTTATCTGTCATGTTAGAAACATTTTGACAGTGCTGACAGGAAAGACATTCCTCTAGCTTGAGGCTTTATTTGTGTGCCTCTTAGACTTGGACATCACTGCTGGCAGATGGATTGCTGTTTGTCATGGACTACTCTGAATTAAGGCATTTTTTGCAGCTGTACGATAAGCAGAAATAAAGTACATAAAATTAAATGAGTTTTTTTTTTTTTAAGTTCAACACCTTTATTGTGATCTACTGGTTAAACTGCATGTTTTTTTAACTTTTGTTTAGATTTTCTCTAATAGAAAATATCAGTATGCATAGAAGTAGCTAGGCTCATGAGGGCCCTTCCAAATATAATAGAAAAAAAAATTTGGCTTAATAACATCAGATTAACACCCTGGTGTATATGCATAAAGCTGTAAATCTTGCACATTATAGGAAGATTTACCTGCAGTGAATACTTGGTGAAAGTCACATTCCCTGCTTTATAAGTATACCCCTGTACTATACATGTGCATGTGGTATGTAATATAAAAATGATGTACAGATATTGCACATTTGTCAAGGAGTTTGACATTATGAAAGCAGGGTTAGAGCATGCCTCTGGGTTATGAGGCTAGTTTGTGCATTTTCTAGGTTACATTTTGCAAAAATGGTGATTTGTATGAAAGGTTCAAAGACTTCTTGCCTTTTTCTAATAAAAGTTATTGTTCCTGTCAGTGGCTTCTTCCTCATTTCATATGCTTACTTTAATTCAGTCTCATATCATGAAGAAAATGAGATGCTTACCATTGTGTGTGTATATGTATGTATGTGTGTGTATGTGTGTATGTGTGTATGTATATATGTATATATATATATATATATATATATATATATATATATATATATATATATGGAAAGTAGAAAGTGGAACTGTAGGTGGAAGTATTTTTGTTCTAAATAGAGTGCAAGGATTGAAACTTCCTTCAGGTTTTGTTCTTTCTGGGACTGTGGAACCTTCCCCCACCTTGTTGTCACTGGTACCGGTAATGAGAGAGAATTTCTCTAACAGGAACATACTGGCAACAAAAAGTTTGTCAGAGGCTCTAAGCCTGCTCCGTGTGCTCTCAGTACTCTCAAGTAAAGCTGGGAAAGCTAGTACCCCTTAAGAATTGTATTGTATTATTGTTGTTGTCTCCTCTACGCCCCGTTGTGGCATATTGTCCCTAGGTCACACAGTGAGACTGAATCTCCTGAATGGGAAAAAAGAAAAGTAAAAATATGGACTAGTTTATAACTTATCTATATTCTTTTAGAACCAAAACAATTACTTTGCTCTGATGTAAAAAAAACAAACATATTCTTCAACTCTAAAATAAGCATTAACAGCATAAAATACTAGATAGGCATAGAAGGCATGAAGAAAACAGGATAGAAAAGTTGGAAATGCTTCTTCTACATCTGTAAGTAGATAACTTGGAGAGGTGGAGAGGTCCTATATCTTCCTATCTTTATAGTTCAAAGCTCAACTCCAATCAGAAATAAGTTTTTGGTTCCAGTAGGGAACAGTTAAAGTTTTTACAGTTTTCATTTATGCTATTGGCTTAGTCTTAGGTGAGCTAGCCAGCTTCTGGGGGCCTGAACCCGCCCTTACTGTGATCTTGGATAATTAAAACTGTATGCTGGTTTTTGCACGTGGTTTATCAAATTGTGCCACAATACATTGACTGAAAGCTGTGTGTAAAGAAAAAATGTTATCATAATTTTATTTTTTTTTCACCTACAAAGGCTTTAATAATGATTTTCTTAGCAACACATTTACTTTGATTATAGCTTCCAAACCCTTTTCTTAGTAATATGTATTTTATATTTACAAAAAAAAAAAATGCTATGTCTGTCATGTATTGAGACATTACTTTTCTGTTTCTGTGGAACGTTGTATTTCCACTTAACATTTTCCACTGCTTAGTTCTTCAAACAATGCAAGTGAGTGTGTACATACGCAGTCCTGCTGCTGCTAGGGAAACGACTCCAGCCCCACTGTTCAGTACATGCAATGCTACCAGATCCTTGGACCTTGCTTTGTCCCAATGGATTGGAAAGTTCTCACAAACAAAGATTTAAGCCTTATGAGAAAGTACTTGTAATACAAAATGAGTCTGTGCTGTGATGCTCCAGCATTAAACAAATGTTGGGATGTGAAAAAAGCACTTACTGAATATGGCATACCACTGATTACTCCTTGTTTGTATTTTTCAGTGCATGCCATTTCCCTAATGTCATTCATTATTAAGGTAAATGCAGCTCACTAAAAGGTATTAATTAACTTTTGTTGCTTAATATAAATTTGTCATTAGTAACAAAAGTGATGCAAAGTGGCATGAATGGTATTCAAGAACCTTAAGGCACACCTTGCAAATAGGCTGGAAGTTTTACCTTCCCGTTTTGATAAAACTTCTTTAAAATGGGGACACACACACTAGGCCTAATATATTAAAGCTCTCCAAGCCTGGAAAGATTGGGATAGAGTTGCAAACCTGGAATGGATCTGCTCCAGGATTGAATTGCCAAATAACAGCAAATGATTTTTAAGAAATATGTTCCAGGTTTGCTGTATCACCCAGGTTCACCCATGATAGTTTCGGAGAACTTTAAACCCCCCTAGCGCAATATTCCCGAGTCCTATTCGGGGTCGCTTTTACATGCAAAAAGTGGTAATCCCGAGTCAGACTCGGGGTACCTAAAAGCATAAAAAAACCCACTTACCTTATTCCATCGCTGTCCCCTGGCGTCCTGCTGGTCCCCGCAGGTCCTAGGGACGCGTCTGCCTCCTCCGATCTCCGGCCGCCAAAATGCAGAGACCTACGGGGTTTCCCGGTGACGTTGGTACGTGCATCGGTGCGGCCGGGACTTAGCGGCGGGAAATTCAAATAGTTTTGTATTGAATTCAATACAAAATAGCTGTATTGAGTCCAATACAAAGAAATATTGATATAATGTATATGCTACTGTACAGTTATATTACATTATCCATTATTTTTTTATTTATTTTTTTTTTAAAAGATTTTTATGTTTTTTTTTTTTTTTAAAGTTTATCAATAAATGTATTAACTATTAGAAATGTGTCGGTGAGTTATGCCTAAGAATTATAGGTCTACAATGTAAATTAAATTTCCATGCATAAAATTGTACTACTTTTTGCATGAAAATTTGGCCAGAATCAGTCCACTAGGGGGGTTAATAAATCGGGCCCACTGTATTCACTTCTCTTTAATGATGAACCCAGGACTTTTAGGCTGCTAGTAGACTTGGAAAGAATCACTTTATTTCTGGGCTCTGTCCTGCATTTTTACCCCAGGTGGCTGGCAAAGCTAGAAGGAAGACATCCCCCTTCCGTTTTTTACCTTTAAATGGATCAAGTATCCTCTTTTTACTGCTTCCTTTTTTTAATATTATACTAAAATAAAGTTCCCTAAGGGTCCACTAAGGGTATTGTGTGGATGAATGCAAGGTAAACTGTCCTTTTTTTTGCATGTAAAAGGAATCTTAAAGTTCTTCTTGGTGGCTTGCCTCATGGGAATACAAGAACACTTGTATGTAAAATGTCGTAATTATCTAACCTTTATTTTTCAATGATGCATGATTGAGTTATAATTAAATAATATTAGCACTGCAAAGTGCTATTTAGAGCATAAATAAAGAAAATACTAAAGTAGTTTCTTTAAAATGAGTACTAACTATAATAAATAATATTATTACCGTATTTTCCGGCGTACAAGACGACTTTTTAACCCCGAAAAATCTATGACAAAGTCAGGGGTCGTCTTGTACGCCGGGTACCAGTACTTACCTGCAGCGCCCGGTGTCCCCGCGAGTCCCCTCTCTGGTCTGGCGTCCCTGCGAGTCCTCCTGTGCCTCCTTCTGTCTTCCTGCTTTTCAGCTTACATGAGTCCTCCTGGGCAGGCTCGCGTTGCTTCACAGCAGGACTCGTGTAAGCTGAAAAGCAGGACTTGAGCCTGGATTGGCTCTCCAGTGGAGAGCCTGGATTGGCTCTTCACTGGCACACGCCCATTCATTAAAGGAACGTGCCCATTCATTACTTAGAACTAGTAGTGTACAGTTCTTTCTGCCTCTCAGTTCTCACACAATAGTGAGATCTGACAGGCAGAAGGAACAGTACAATACTGGGCATATAACACGACCCCCAAATGATTGGTTAGAGTGGGGGGTCGTCTTATACGCCCAGTCGCCTTATACACCGGAAAATACGGTAATAAAAAAAAATACAATAGATTTCAATAAATTCACTTTACATTTCATTAAAAAAAACATAATAAGCAGTGTGTAATATAGTTTATTAGGAGGTTTATCTTGGTCTCACTCATCTGTTCTTATATTTGGAAACCACACTAAAGAACTGACTTAAACACTGAAACAAGGGTAAGAAGAACACTGAAATACTCCATTGCTGAAAATCTATTAATGCTTCCTATACTCCTGTGCTGCCTGTTACTCTTTTCTCTCTTCCTTTTTTATTGGGTTAGAATGTGGAGGATCTCTTAGTGTTATTATATTGATTCTTATTTCACCTAAATAACTTGTTATATAACATATAACAGCCTAATAATCTTGGATTCAACATCATGTTTGGCTGTGCTTTTGACATTAAAGCTGCAGACTTGAATGCTTTAGCATTGTGTGATAGGAAGCCCAAGCTGGAAAATTCACAGTAGGAATGTGGTATGCATCATTCCATCATTTTGTTCATGGTCCACAGATAAATGCTTTCTAGGACCAACTCACTCCGTTCTTTTCATGTTTACAGCATAAAGACGATTTATTAAAAGCAGATGCTGCCTTTCTTTTCTACATAAATTGTAGAATATTAACCCCTCTGGCGGATTTCTCCACAATAACTGTTTGCACAGTAAATGCCAGGAGCTTTTCCTTTTCAACTATGCAATAATATTGTTTAAGCATTTTGAAAGGACATTTGGAGTTTTTCTCTTTGAGGTTGCTACAAAAACTTGACTTTGTGCCCAGGTTTGTTGTTGTCCTTTTTTAAAAGCAGGAATGGGAGATAATCAGGTTCTGGTTGAACAGACCATGTGTACTACTTAAAGTAGGTTATATGTAGGACTTTAAAAGCATGTATCTTCAAAGCAAGTTACAAACATACTTGCATTTCTAAAGTTTACGCAACTTAAATTTCTAAAATTTAAACATCTTTTAATGACAAAAATATTTCTCCTGCTATTTCTCCTTGCTTTACCTCACCCTTTAGGCAAAGAAGATCCACAGAGACACGATTGCAAATTTAAACAGTAGGTATTGTTGGAATGTTTTTCAAGAAACTGGCATTTCCCCTCACTTTTGGGAGGTCGTTAATCTTCTCCTTTAAATAAACGTGTTTAGCCATTCCCTACTTGCTATCGTAACCAGAAAAAAATGGTTTTGGCTAGAACTAGACTTTACTGCTTTACCCAGGATGCGACTGCATTTTTGCCAAAGACAATTATTTTTCCTGGGACCCTAATTTGTGCTTCCTGACACATACCTAATCATTCTGGGTGTCATTCTGTGTATATTCCATCTACTTGCACAAATCAACACAGAAAGTATTTTTGTTCTTTTGGAATGGCCGCTGTGGTCATATATTTTCATTTCTGTGCAGTCAAAAATTGCCAGTACCCTTTATACTCTTCTGCTAATTGGTAAATGTTTTATCTTTCAAGTGGTGGTAATATTCACTGGGGCAAGTTGAGAAGGTATAACACAGGTAAAGAACCTGACAGAAATTTTAAATCTCTTGTGTATCTCTTTTAAAATTTACAGAAGCATAATATAATATTATTATTATTATTTAGTAGAAAAAAATGTGACACAGGAGAAGAAGAGGACCCTACCAAATTGTCTAAAAGTACAAGACCATTTGGCTGTGCTATTCAATGAGAAATCACTGCAAAGACATCCTTAATGAATCTCACAAAATTTAGTACACACGCCTAAAATGTTTTATGTAAAATTTAAAACTTCCTGATGTTTCACAGAATATATTATATTTCAATGTTTTTTGTTTTAATAAGCATTACGTTTAACAGGGCACCTCATGCTTAGAAACCAGAAATGGCCACAAAACCACTTCCCGAACATCTGTAGTTATTAAAGGGGAAAGATCCTTCCTTTGAACAATTTGTACAGCTGCTGTCTGCATGCTCACTATGAAAGGTTCATGGACAAATACATTTGTTTTGACAGATTACTCAGGCCTAAGCTAGTTCAAGAACAATTTTTTTTTTAACCTTTGAGGTAAATGCTCTATGCACATTCGGCAGCATGCAAAGGGGGGCTTACACAATTTTAAGCATTTTTTTTTTAATAAAGGACTGGCAATAGTAAAAATATCTAAAAACAAATTAAACAACCTTTTAATTTGGTGGATTTTGGTAGTGTTTTTGCATTTGTGAACATAAAAAAAAGTAGTGAACATAAAAAACGTGTAGTGAAGCTACAGGGTCTGCAATATTTAGGAGGTCAGCTATGCTGAGTATATCTTTTGAAATAAATTGCTTTAAGCAAAAACGTGTACTGAGGGGACTTTATTGAGCTTCCGTTGCTGAATCTGCTGGTTGCCTGGCTGTTATACTAACCCAGTGTCATTGAGTCAATTCTGACAAGTCTGCCAATAAGCAGCCCAGGCTAATTGAAGTTATTGAAGAAGCAACTGCACAAAAATCATATTTGTAGGAAATTTACAATGAGTAATGATTTTCATATTACATTTTGTTTTTTGTTTTTCATTTAGTTTCATTGCAAGCCATTTTCAGAGTGCTTAGTTCTACATAGGTTCAAACAGAACGTTTTACAAAGTTTTGAAGGTGAACAAGTTACTTCCTAGAAAAGGTAGCTTTTTACACATGCCTTTTGCCTGCTTACTTTGGTGTGTGTGTGTGTGTGTGTGTGTGTGTGTGTGTGTGTGTGTGTGTGTGTGTGTGTGTGTGTGTGTGTGTGTGTGTGTGTGTGTGTGTGTGTCCTGGAGGGGAAAAAAAAAAAAACTGTGATATACAAAGTAATCTGGTTCAGACTAGTTCCAGTGGTAACAAGCGGATGTGTCCAGCAACTGCACTTCTTATCCAAGCAGGGGCCTGCTAGTAGCTTCAGTTGTCTTCCATCCAACATCACAGTAAAAACGACACCGAGACCTAACGGAAAAATGCTTTAGAACCTCGATGATCTCCAAACATATGCATATCAAATAGTTGAGCTTTTAAAATTTAGTGTGTTGGAACTAATGTTGAATAAATAAACATAGTTGGCTTACTAAAAAAAAACCTCAAGATGTTTCTGTGTTGATTTTGATTAATGAGAAAAAAAAGGATGTGCCCTGAGCACTAAAGTAAATACATATCAGTAGTTTAAAGTGCTAACTAGTATAAATGACACAGAAACTGATAGAATTAAAGGTACCCATGAATACAGGGAAAATGTTATCTACAAACAAAACCTCATCAAAAAGATATTCTTTCAGGCAGTGGCACCATGAGCACACCAAACAGTATACTTTCTTTGTGTAGTGCTTTAATTTGGGGCAATGGACAAAGCACATAATTAGTAAAGTAAGTAAAAGTTAAAATATTTTCTTCCAATTATGTATTTATGTAAGGATTTCATACATACTGTATATACTTAGATAAAAATCAGGAATTCGACTTGGCTTACCTTAAAGAGGAACTAAATACAAAATATAAACAATGCAGGCAGGTAGGCAGGTCTTTCTGCAATAAAACAACTTGCTTGCTTGGTTGCAATCTTTAAATTGCACTCAACTTGTCCCTGATTTGTTGTGGGCACAACCACCATTATCTTCTCTTTCTGCTTTTGATCTTTGGCCATCATGTTTAGCCAAACTGGAATGATGTAACTCCTGCGCAGTTCCACAGCAGCCCTTTCAGTCCTGGCAATATCCTTTCAGTCCTGGATATATATATATATATATAATTTAAATTCATCGATGTGTAGGGCTGATAAAGTCATACAGAAAATGATTACTTTAATATTGTTGCTAAAGTTGGTTCTATGAGGTACTGAAACAGTGGAATCTGGTGTGTGTTTTACGCCTGAGGTTCGATTAATAGTTTTGAGAAACTGCTTAAGACCAGATGATTTTTTGGAGTCCTGATATGTAAATGTTAAAATAGAAAAGGGTGTCCTTTCTTTTTCTCATGACTTTTGCTATTTAGTTTGACAGAAGCCATACCCAATTAGTTTTGAATCATATTGTGGATTGTACAGCTTGACATACATAGAAATATCCACTACCACTAAAGAAATGTTGACGTTCCTTACTTGTTCAAATGTAATACAAAAAATATAGCAGCAAACTGTAGCAAAGAAAAAACAAAACATTTACAGATTTCAAGTTAATCACTATGGATTGTCCATACATTTCACTAACTTTCAACAGTGCTAGCACATGAGGTAAATGTTTATGTATGGTTTTTACTAGTGTTTAGACCTTGCCCTTGGTAATAAATTCCTGCTTAATGCTTGCCGGTTGTGTTTTAATTCTTCAGACACAGATTGCTAATTATTAGTTTAATTTACCTATTTACAGTTGCACATTTATATTGCACCCACCTAGCATTGTGCTAGGTGAGCCAATTTACCTAACTGCATGTTTTTGGGGATATATGGGAAGAAGGGGATATATGGGAAGAACTCAAAACTTTTAATCCAAATTGTTGGATTGGTGAAGTTGATGTGTTATTTTATATTGCCGCAAAATCTATTTTTTCCTAATGAGGTTCAAATAGAATGCCATCTAGTTGTCTTCCAACAACTTTTGTATTTGTGTTCCAGAAAAGAAAGAAAATCTTAATTAGTATGTAGAGATGCAAGACATATTAACGTTTATTATACCTACATTTTTAGTGTTCTATTTTAGCTAACCAAATGATAACAATCATTTCTTTTAGCTAGCATGCCAGTTGCACTCTGTATAGAAAGTGATCTAAAAATGTATTTTTTATAAAATAGTTTTATGAAGTAGATGAATATTGTAATAAATGTAATTGGCCTTTATTTGTTTGCTATTGCTGGTCTGTGAGATATCCTTTTGCTTTCCTAGAATATGCAAGATCAATGTTACAGCATGTCCTTGTGACTGATACACAAAAATGTGTACTGTTTGATATGTAGAAACTTGATGCTGGTAGAGACAGTTGTAGCTAGTTGTGGTTTGTGAATATAACCAATAAAGCATGCAGATCTTTAATCACATGCTCCCTTGTTGATGAATAGAAGTTTTTGTGTTGAATGAATGGGTGGCTCTATCCTGATAAGTAACCCCATTTTATTTGTGCATAAACCAGCTGACTGATGTCTGTTGGGCATGAAGCATTTTTTGATAAGATGCATATTTAACAGTTTTTCATCTCAGAAGTACAGCATTATATTTCAATGCTTGCACAAGTTACAGCAGAATTGCAAAAAAAACAAAACACAATTAGCTTGTTTAAAAAAGAAATTAAAGAGTAGTGTTTGCTGCAATAGGCACAATAAATCCAGAGTATTTTCAATCTTCTAGAAATCCTCATTTGTCATTTCAATTGTGTTTAATTATCAGAGCTTCTCCTATATATGCAGATGGAGCTGCCTCTCTATGGCTACCAGTAGGCCTTCTCTGCAGAAGATTTGCCCGTCTTTAGTGACCTGTGTTTGAAAAATATAGTGTGTAGCCCTAAACAGGGGTTTATTTTGTATAGTTGCAGATTATTTACCACACAATTAACATTTCAATATAATACTTATGAAACGTTATCAAGATTATTCTTATCAATCTTATATCTCATTTATTGTAAATAATATGTTAAAAAGGGGGAAAAATTCCACCAAGTACTATAACACATACAATTATACCACATAGGGTAATCCCATTGTACTTTCTGAAAAACTTTAAACCTGATCTGTCATGTGTAGAAATTTTGAATCTAATTTTAACTCGCCCACTTCAGAAAATCATAGCTAAGCATGACTGAACTGGTAAACAAAAATCTGACTCTGAGTATTTTGTAGAGATGTTTCTTATTCTGAACCTGCATGATTTTTTCAATCACATATAATAGGTTGACATTTATCAATATTGTCCAAATGATTTTATTTGCTAGTGTCTCCGTTTTAGGACAGGTTTATGATAAGCAACATAAGCAAGTTGCAAAGTAAATCACATCCAATATCTGCCTATTTAAAAAGTGCTCCTTAGCACCTAACTAGGTCTGCAGCAGATCATAATAAATGTTTCTAAAAGACATTTTAAAAATATGAAAATATGCTTTATGTTTAAGTAATTTTGTGCGCCTTGGCAGTGCGAGATCAGGTGACGTACAAAGGAGGAGGAAGATGGCGGTTCTTGGCGGTTCCTTTGTGCGGGCACGAAGAAGGATATCGGGACGACGCAGGACCCAATCCAGGAAACCACCAGATGGATCTGCTAAGGTAAAAAGGTTGAGTGAGGTTGTTTTTTTTTTTTTTTTTTTTTTTTTTTTTAGGACAGTTTACTTTCAAGTTTAAACTTTAAGTGACATGATGAGAAGGCTAAAGCAGCACTTATTTAAAGATGCCTTCAAGAAAAAAATCTTCCAATTTGGATTACATTGACATTTTACCTTTTTTTTTAATGCATGATATTTACTTGTAAAAGTCACCTTTGTGTAGCCACCCAAAATCTCTACTATTGCTGAGGGTACCACCATATTAAATGTGATGTTTAGCACTCCTTTCTTTTTGCTTCTCCCTGGCAAAACATAAAAAGCTATATAGGGTTGTGAGGGGAGAGGCAGAGAGAGACAGAGAGGGTGGTGTCATGCACAAATGCTGGTAAACAAGATAAACCTGTGTTTACCCAATTCTATGTATTCTATTCAGAAGCTTTATAGTAAAATGTTATCCTACTTTTCAATTAACCAGGTTTTCATTAAGTTCACAGCTTCAGGTATACGATTAAATAAACATATGTGAAATATTTAACTGGTAAAGGATGTGTAATTCTGGACAGACAGTCTTGTCATTCACATCTGTTGGATTGACCAGATGAACAAATGACGGTTTCTTCCTGATTCACCAATTTAACTTCCTGTACCACCTTTCCCCATCTAGCTTGCTCACCAAGCAATTTCCTAGCTTTGCTTTGTGACAGAGTGTCACAGGATAAATACAAATATGATATACATAAATGTATTCATATATTTATTTATTTGTGTGTGTGTGTATGTGTGTAAATATATATATCCCTGCTATTTGCTGAAGTGTAAGCTATAGTTCTCAATTATTTATTATAATTTGACATCCTCCTTCCTACTTGTATGCATTAGAGATTTTCCATCTTTTGCTAAGTGTACAATAAATCTGTGCTTGTCTTTTAAAACTAGAATCAGTCTTTACTACAGCATCCTTTTACATTGGCCAGGTTAGATTTTACCAGCAGGAACATCTGAAAACTATCCTGACAATTGTATTATATTGTTATAATTGTTAAACTGTTTTAAAACATGCTAGGTCCACTTTTTAGGTGCCTCCTTCAATTTATAAACTAGTACAGTTGATGAGTGTCTACCAGTCTCCATGGGTAAATGGCATTAGTGGTAGGTACCCCGCCTCACTTTAAGGGAGCAATGGGCAAAAAAGTTGTACATAGCCATCTTTGCTACTGGCAGCTTAACTAAGAAGTAGGTAAGTAGTTAAGTAAAGTAGGAAATAACACCTAAATGAACTTGTTAAATCTGATAACTATATTTTAGTGGGGGTACTAAACCTTTTGTCATTTTTTATGGGAAACCACCACAATGCCACTTAAAAGCAAGGCATCCATGTTCCAAAAGTTTTTTTTTTTTTTTTTTTTTTTTTTAACCTTTAGCATTTGGTACATTTCCTGCCATAGGAATCAAGCATAAAAGCACATTTATCCTTTAGTATCATATGAATATTTCTGTTATGTATTTATGGTAAATATGTAAGGAAACAAGAACATCACTGTAATAACAGAATTTAAAAGATTATTTTGCAGAATAAATGTTGCTTTGTGGTCCATCTTGGGAAAAAAATGACTAACCACTTGCACAAAGTAAGGGAAAAATAAGAGTTTCAAACTGTTTTGTTTTTTTCTTTATTTTTTTTGAAAGTGAAAGAAAATTATGTAATTAGCTTGGAAACATCAAGGCCTTCAATTCACAGGCTTCCTTTCTGGGCTATTTACGTGTTATTTTGCATTTGCAGTAATTTGTGATTACTGCATGTTTTTAGGAGAGAACACTTTTCATGGACAAAAGAGTAGCCAGATATTTTTTTTTTCCATCAAAATTTTTGGTGGGGGTTGAATTGCCTTTTCCCAACAACTAATGTTTCACTGACACAAGGAATATTTTTTAGACTGAAAAGTTTTATTGAGCTTGGGGGAATTGTGAGCTTTAGGTTTCTGATCTTTTACCTAGTCAGGGAAATCTAATCTCATACAGCGAAAGGACTTTTTTTATTTCATTGTTCGGTACATAACCTCAGCATGCAGTGAAAGTGTTGAAGTATATTTTCTTTCCGTGTTTGTAGTCACCTCATTTTATAGTGATCTATTACATGTTATAACACAGTTCAACAAAGTAATCATACGAAAACTATTTCTGTCCAGTGCATTATTACACAGTTGCATTATTGCTGTCTTCAGGCCACCATGGATTTTATTGGGCAAACATCCAATAATGTTCTTTTCTTAGATTTGGACCATCAACCGACATCACAGTTATTTTCCAAAATTTTCTGTTATTTTGTGTATAATTTTAATGTAAGTGTACTGATGAATGAAGATTATTGTGGAACATTGTAATACTTCAGATGACTGTGACTGGTTCACATATAATTTTTAAAGTGGAACTAAACTAGTGATACTCATCTCTTCCTGTTCCATCACGGTGTGTCACCATCTTCTTTTCCCGAGTACAATCTTCGGCCATTTGATTGGCCGGGCTGGGGTGACATTCATTCAGTCCCAGCACACACAAAAGAAAGCTGGGATTGTGGAATGGGGCATCACTGGGGCAATTTTTACTGGACTGTTGTCTTTATCACAGAGCAGCTTCTGCTTCTGAATCGACCCAATGCTATTCTTAAAATTATTAGCAAGGAGTTTGGTCATGTAATCCCAGGCCAACCATCTGAACACTGATCCTTTCCTTTTGGTTGGGTCTGTGTTAATCATCATTGATCTGAATATGTATTGAAAATGTATTCGTTTTTTTGTCTTGGCTCTTTGGAATGTGATTTGATATTTTCATAGGATGATAATGTCATGGTATTTTTGTTATCTTCAGGAGGCTTTTCTACCGTGTTCTTGGTTCGCACCCATGGGGGGCAACGGTGTGCTTTGAAGAGAATGTATGTAAACAATGTGCCTGACCTTAATGTTTGCAAGAGAGAAATAACCATTATGGTAAGTAAATTTTTTTTAAAAAAATTATAAATCATTGTGTATGCTGAGCATTGTACTTGAAATAAGAATCAATCCAATATGTTAATGGAATGGTATTTCTAGCATGAAGGTAATCATGTTTTAGGACAACCCTGTTTTCTGCCTGCCTTTTAATTTCTCTCCTGTATTATCGCCATGTCACAATCATGTCTAAATGAGGCAAGAAATGGCCATGCCACTTGTTGTATATGTATTCTGTGGCAAATTTAAAGTCATCCTGTTAGTATTTATAACTTATTTAATGCATTTACAAGTAAGATTTGGTTATATAATTAAACCTTTTATTTATTTATTTTTTTATTGTATCAAGATTTTTTTTAAATGCTTTTTAAAATTATTATCCTACAACATAATTTGTGATTTGTAACCCTGTATGATGTTTATACCATCCCCATGTCTTCAAGTGCTTGTTCATTAGGGGTAGTCCATGGTCAGTGACAAAGGACAAAAGTTAGCTAAATAGGTTTGAAATATATTAGTCTGGCCTTACAAATGGTATACACCAGTGATACCCAACCTTTTTTCACCTTGCGGGCCACAATGCAAACAAACATTAAGGAATGTTTAAAACTAGAATAGTTTTAATTTAAAATTACATTGAAATCTTTCTAGTTAAAGTAACAGACCTGCACCAAATTAAAGTAATGACAAATCAAGAATTTCTGCATTAACTATTTGATGCTCATTTTGTTAATGAAAGATACAAAACTAAAACTAATATTCAGTACGGGCCGGTCAGATATTGCTCCCCGCTCACCATTCCTGTACCAAAGAGCAGAAACTACACCAAGCAGTGTGTTCTGTCAGTTATAGGGGGCCCACTTAGCCGTCTTTGTACCCCAAAATCGCTGCAATGACTGCTTCCAGAGAAATCTAGTTCATGTGACAGATAGCCAAAGAGGACATGTTCTTACTGCTACATTTTCAGGTCCTTACATCCCCCCATTGCTGAGAAATTAGGGTTCACAGAAGGTAAGTGGCTAGCTATGTGCGACAGGATAAGCAAGGTATGACGGCTAAAGTTTTAGTTTTTAGTTATTGTATTTTGTGATGGTGCCGTAGTGATGTAAGTTTAGGAAGTTACAGTTACATTTTCCTTTTCTTACAGAGAAATTGGGGTTCAAAGAGAGTAGGGGGATAGCTATGTGTGTCAGGGTAGCATGATAAGATGCGTATAACATTTTAATAGGGAAAGAAGGGGGGAGCAAAAGGAGTTTTCTACTGGCTTCCATATTTCCAGTTGCCAACATCCCTCTGTTCTAGAGAAATTGGGGTTCACATGCGGTAAGTGGCCAGCTATGTGTAACAGGCACCCCGCCAGCTGCTCAGTCCCTCACCCTGCAGCTTCTGCGTATTTGACTCCAGGCGGTAGTGAACAGTACTGAGCGTCTCCTCGAGCCAAGGTTCCATGTCATGAGGAAGGGGTAACCGCACCACAACCTCACCACCAACCTGAATGCAGCCTTGAAGATTTGTAAATGAGCAAGTAAATATTTGGGGCACCACAGAACAAAGAAAATTGACAGGTAACCTAATGCTCGTTGCCATGGAAGTGGCCCCCGGGGGTCCCTTACATGCAAACGCAATTTGGGGACCCTGGTTTTGAAATAGTCCTCCTTAATGTGTAAATGTGAAAAAACCCTGATTGTTATTAGGATTTTATGTCTGTGACACAGTATTTGACAACTTGGTTTAGTACCATCTCACAGGGTCCACTGTGTACCCTGACAATTTCAAATTTTTTGATACTGGATGTAGGAGATATAAAGGTTTACACTAGGATTATCGCTAGGATTATCTCACAGTACAAGGTGGGCAGGGAGCAGCCACAGCTGATTGCCAGGTCTTATAGTACACGCCCACTCTTAGGGAGCTTACACTGGGCATGCTCAGGAAGCTCCATCTACTGGCAGCTCAAGACTGCCCCCCCTCAAGACAACAAGCAGAGAGGGAATGACCAGAGGGCCGGAACTGGCAGATCCATAGGCCATAGGTTGGGCACCTTTTGTGTACACTATTAATACTTTTAAAATAAAGAAATCATGACATCAAGTATTGGTTGCTTTTGAAGTGATTCATGTGTGCCTGGAGAAGGCCTTGAATTCTTGACTAAGCTCAAGGCCCTCACTTTTTGTCCTAGTCAACACAAAACCCTGCCCTTTCTCACAATATATATTATATATGGGAGTCTATTGAGAAAAAAGATGTTTTTTTTGTTTTGTTTTAGTCTCGACCTATACTGTCTCTTGCTGATGAGGGAAAATGGTTTTGCTTATGTAAGGCAGTTCTTCATTTTGATGGAAGCTGCTCTGGAAGAAAGCATTATCAAGCTGTATTTTTGTAGTAGGTGGGGAAATTCTCCAGTATGACTTGGAACATAACCAGGAACTATAGTGGGACATTTTTTCCCTGGAGGTACAACTTTTTATTATTTTGGATAGTGGGCAGTTCATTTCTTTTAAAGTCTGTTTCTCTTTCCAAACAGTGAACCTCCTACTATGAACTCTGCTGTTATTGCTTCAAAGATTTAAGCCTCTTAGACATTATCATCAGTGCACCATCACATTTTAGAGGACATTTAAAAATAGTAGTCTTTTCTTTTTTATTGCAGTACAGAATAAATAAAATTGCATGAATTATTCATTGTTAATGCAACATTCAGAGAAAGTATCTGAAGGTCTTTCATCAGTGAGAGGTTGGTGTTGTAGAGCTGTCTTGCAGCTTTTGAAATCAATTGCACTTAACCCTCAAAAGCTTTAGAGCATCTAAACTATATCCCCAAATACATTTTAAATGTTATCCCATGATTTACTGTTACATCTTTGGGAATTTTTATTTATTTATTTAAAATGTAATATTAGTAGCATCATAAACAAAAAATTAAACCAGTATATTCTTTTTCCATATACATCATCCTCGAAGTACAGGGTTAAAGGGACCCCTATGAAACAAATGTCTAACACACACACATTTACCCTTCCATGCTATTCAGCAACAAGTGGAGGTATGTCCATGGGTGGAGAGTACAGTGTCAGAATGAGGAATTAGAATTTTAGCGAGCATTGACACTGGACCAGTAACTTACACGCACAAGTCATAGATTCTTAGGATATGTTTTGCTAACTTTGCTTTTCTAAAACTTAAATACTTTTTAATTTTCTGCATGGTGTACCAGGTATGAATGTGTTGTGATAAACATTTAATGCATTGGTGTAATTGCCGGTTTCTAAATTGCGTGGAATACATTAGGCCCAGGTGTGGCCTTAATTCGCATTACTGCCCCAGAACTGAAATGCAACATGAGTTAGGGAATGCTTGTTTTCATCAGACTGTAATCCTAAAATTTCTGGTTTGTTATAAATTTTCTTAAACCAGATTACAGCCCTTTGTAACTATTATTGTAGGGCAGTCAAAGGCTAACACTCAGTTGAGCTGTAAGGATTTAGGACATGGTAATTTTGCTTTAAGGAACATTTATCATGGGTGTTTCAAAACCTGTTCCAGGTAACAATGACTATGTTTGAACCTCTGTGGCAGCCTGTGTACAAAAACACAATGTAGGCACTCTAAGGGTTTAATTATTTTGCTGTCCATCAATACCTTTTTAAAATAGTATTAGCTTGCCATTGTCCTCAAAGCATGGCTAGATTAAAGAAAAGATCTGATGCATCCCATTCTAAAAAGAGTGTAATCATAGATTCTATCACAGATGAATAAACTCCTTTCATTGTGAAACATGTCAGTTTTTTTCTGTCTGAAAAATTTTCTATATGAATTTTTTAGTGAATATGTCAAATACTGTGAGCTACAGTGAACATTGTGCAGGCTTTTATATTTTGTTTGTGTTAATATATTTGTGAAATTGGGACTCTGGATTACTCTTATAATGTGATCTTCTGGGTTTCCTAATAAACCCGAACCCAAGATCGTTTTTCCAAGTAACAAAATGTATTTAAAGTATGCCCCTCTTTTTTGTGAAGTTTAAGCATTCTTTGTATGTTTACCATCGTTCACTATAAGTCAGGTTAGAGACACACTGATCCCCTGATATATATTCCTCTATCGCTGGTTACAAAAAAGGGTTGTAAATCAAAAAAAAAAGAAGAGAATTTGTATTTAATATTTAAAAGAAGCTATCCAAGTATTTTAGGTGGGTGTTGTTTTTTAATGGAACTGGTCTGCAGGCCTAGGTTGTTTCTGGTTTTGTTAATGAGATGAGAAGTGAGCTTGGGTGATCCAGCAAACCTGGAATGGATTTCTTTCAAAGTCATTTGCTATTTGTTAGCAATTCTTTTAAGTGCTGGACCAGACCCATTCCAGGTTTGTTGGATCACCCAAGTTTACTTATGAAAGTGTATCCTTTCCAGCCTTAGAAAGCTTTAATAAACCATATTCAATGAACTATGGTATCCCTCTCCAGATGTGGTCTAATTTAACATTAGCATTTTAGAAAAAATGTATATTGTCATTTACTAGCAGCTGCTGAAAAACTTAGACCTATTCTTTGGAAAAGCAGCACAGCCCCGTCCTTAACATTATAGGAAAATGTGGTAATAGTAGTATGAGAATGGATGAACTCAAAGCAGTAGGTAGACAAGCAGGCTGATTTGGTACCTTGATACTGGTACCTTGGTCACCATGACTGATATGGCTGGAAACTCTTTCTTGTAATTCTTAGCCAAGACTGGTGTGACTTTTACTCGATTTATCGTTTAATAAGGTCGTCCTTGCCAGACATGGCACATTCCTTATTAATTGTGTGATGTAGTATTATGTGACCCATGGTCTATTTTTCCATTGTTTTCTCTTTTTCAAATCTTCTCAATGAGAAGTTTGATTTCACTTTTTAGATTTAGTATGCCTGTATATTTGCTGCCATTCATATATAAATTTATGAATAAAAATAGATTTAACCATAAATAGTTTCTGTACAAGGAATGCCTTTTTTTAACCCCCAGGTTTCATGCTAGATAAGTGCAGAATTATAGCTAGTAATATAGAAAGATGTAGTTAGAGGGACGTTTTGTTGAATTTCCTTCATTGTGGAAAGGAGTTACAGGCAGTGTTTGGGGTCTCCTGGTGGTTGACACCTTGCAGTCATTTGCCTTCTTTAGCCGCTTTGCTGGTTCTTAATGACCCAGCATTTTAACATTTAGAGTCACTGATCTTCTCACTAGCACTCTATTCATTTTCTATGGGTGGTTGTGGGTGGGACACTAGATGCAGTCTCAACAGTGGGTACTGCCTGCAGGCATCAGAAAGTGATAAACATACCACAACCTCACTACCTGTCTAAACTTAGCGTAGTTCTGAGGTCACTTGAAGAAAAAGTAGGCAGATACCAAGACCTCTAAATAATAATGCAAAAATAATGCAGAGCAGCATTAATAAAAGTAAAACCATTCACATACATGCATTTTAGTAATGTATTTATTTTTTTTGACCTTGTTCTGCTTTTAATACTTTTGAGAGACCATATTATGTACCAGTACTTAGTGAACCATTGCACCAGGTCAGTCATGAACCTACCTGGGCTGGCAAGGATGTGAATATTGTGTAGATCAGTTAGGTGACAACCAACAATATACACTGTACTAGTACTAACCAGTAGTAGGGATGTGCTGTAGTTTAGCTATTTGGTCTATACAGCAGTTCTGAGGTAGTTCAGTTCATTTTTACTGCCAGTCTAGTTGTGTTTAAGGCTGCAGGATTATGGATGAACTGTCTGACTTCAGAGAACTGCATTGGCATCAGATGGCAGCGTGTTCTTGAAAGCAATATTACCATTTATGTTCAGGTTAACTTGTCTGACTACAGAGCCTATATAAGGAAAGTTCATGTTTTTTTTTAAATAGACATTTTTTTTCATGTATGAACAATTTTATTGTTAGTTTTACTTGATTTAATCTGAGCTTCTTCTCTGCATTTTCCTCAGAGAAGTTTGCAATAGTTCTATGAAATATATACTAAGACCAATTTAAAGTGAAATACAGGGAGATGGCTAGGCTAGAAGCACAATTGATTATTTATATATATATACCGGTGTATATGTGTATGTGTGTGTGTGTGTGTGTGTATGTATGTATGTATATATATATATATATATATATATATAACTCTTGATTGTCAAAGGATATGTGTTTTGGTTTAGCTATTGGTTTTCTTCTACACTTTGCAACCAGNNNTATATATATATATATATATATATATATATATATATATATATATATATAACTCTTGATTGTCAAAGGATATGTGTTTTGGTTTAGCTATTGGTTTTCTTCTACACTTTGCAACCAGGATACTCAGCCAATTACTGGCTTAGTTTGGCTTATCCTAGCTTAGGTTTTCTTATTCTTGGGTGACCTCTCTCCTCAATGGACAGTGGTGGCAATAAAGATGTTTTTAGCAAAATCTTTTACAATGCAAAAACTTTTGTTTTACAACCCTCTGACAGGAGTTGCCATTTTCTCCTGCAGGTTCATACCAATTCCAGGGCAAAAAAAATGTTTCTAGTGATCTTCACTGCCACAGAATTAGCACCGGTTCTTGAATGGGAGAAGGGCTGATTCCATCATTTTTTGCGTTTTGTTCTGTAACCTCCTATACTTCTTCCCCATCCCATTGCCCCCCCCCCCCCCCACAATAACACCTTACCTTTTTTTTCCTGAGCTTCATTCTAGTTTCTGACCTGAAAGAGAAGCTGTGCAGCATTGCTTGATCATTAAAATATTGATGTTTACATTTTTGCTCAAACTATGCTCCACTGTTACAATACCTTATAAAATATAACATATTTTTTTGTTGTAGTATATTCTATCCAGTCTTTTCTCAGTCTGTGTGGAATGCAGTTACAGAGACTTGCCAAACTGAGTTGTTAGTAACTGCAGTGTTAGCACATATTTTCTAAAAGCATCCAACTTTGCTAACTGGAAACTGTAACGTCCATGTGACCATGTGCATGTTGTTAGGTCATCCAGTAGGGTAGAAAACGCACATGGTTATTGAAGCATTTCCTTTATAAATTCTATTTTATTTATACAGTTGCCAAGGTTTTTGCAATTGTCACTTGTCCATACATGTTTAATTTTTGCTTTTTCTGTAAAACTAAACTTACCATTATTTACTTTTAAGGCAGCTCCAAAAAAAAAAAAAAAAAAAAATCACACCTAACGTATCAAAATGCATATTAGTGTGTGTGTGTGTGTGTGTGTGTGTGTGTTTTAATATAGTTGTTGTGAAAATGAGCCATGGTAACCATTACTGCCTATGTTTAGATGTAGATAAATATTATTTGAATGCTAGGCACCTTGTTTCTTGTTATGCTTTGTATATCTCCATATATACCACTGATATATAATCTGTGTGTGTGTTCTTATTTGTGCACATCTTTGTATATCCATACATAACATCTTGTCCTCACTTTATAGCATATTATAAAATATTTTGATTCCCCAACAATACAGATAATTTGATTAAAAAAACATGATATATGTACATTTTGTGAAATAATGCTGACCCACGTGAAGAAAGCTTTTTGTGCTGATACAGTTTACTTATATGTGTATTTTGCTTTGTGTTGCAGATCTTTTGTGGTCATTAAAGTAAATCTCTGAGCCTCTTTATTTCAACTAAATGGCTATATAGCAGCCACTGAACACTTCAGAATCCCCAAAACTTTGTGCACCTCTCTTTTTTCATTATTGGATCATGTAGTAGCCAGTGTATCCGTAAAATATTGCCCACACTAAAACCATCTCAACTTTCACCTTCTTGGCCATATTTGAAAGTCAACGTCAAGGTGATGCATCTCTTTCTTAGAAGCCCACAGATTTAAGTATATTTAAAGTCAAAATTGGTAAATTAGTGAAGAGTAGAGAAAAAGGTAAACTCAGATTTTTTTTTAAGCATTGGGGAGCTTTAACTTTACTATCCATGCTGACACAATAGGTGTTGAAAGGAAGGATTTTTCCAAAGTGAGGACACTCCGTTTAAACTGTTGTCAGGAGAACACAAGCCCCCAGAAGGAAATGTATCCTCTATTCTTGCTGGTAACAACTTTACTTTTTTTCTGGTTCAGTCCTGGTGACAATAGTTAGCAGAAATAAACAAGAGTAATTCTTCCCCAACAAGGACACGGATGGTCACAAAACTTTCCAGGGATTCTTACCCTACCTTGAACTATCAAAAAAAAAAAAATGGTTTTGACTTTAAAGTGTTTTCTGAGTTGGTGCTGTTCTGCATAACAATACCGCATTACCCCTTAAAAAAACAATTGTAAAAAGAGCCAAAAGCTTGGAGCTCTAAGGAGCTTAAGTTTAAAAAACACCTAAGGGAAAAACTTGAATTGCTGCTAAGCGCAATACCTCTACAGTGTATAAGACAATTACTATAATTTATTATTACTTGTTTTGGACAGTTTCATCCTCCCTTTCTTAAATTTACTCACTGTTAACCACCATAGCTACATAGAACACCTTTTTGTTTATTAGATAATACTGCTTTGTAAACTTGGTGTAGACTAACAGTAGCAAAACATTCTTTGCAGAGACATTATAATAACCGAATACTGGACAAACCTACTATTTCAATTCACTGATTCACACTCCTTAATTTATGTTGTATGTTCAGACATACGATAGTAGACTTGCAAAATGAATCTTGTAGAATGTCTTGCAAGTGTATATTTATGTTGTCAGGTCTTGCTATGTGTTATTCTATGAAAATGTTTCCTTAAGGGCTGCTCAGTTTGGGGAAAACCAGTGAAAACTTCTTCTTAGACTTTGTAAGCAATAAATGTTATTTGAACTTTGTCAGCATGATAATAATAGTTTAGAAAATCCTGTTTATTTGTTTTACAAAAACTCCCCATTTAATTCCGGTTTACTCTGTAAATCTTCTTCCTCTTTAAACCCTAACCACAATGTTTGCATCTCACCATGGTTGAAATAGTTTGGTTCACCAGATTTTTATATGAAAGGGCTCCTTAAACACAAAAATGCATTTTGATGTAGTTAAACCCTACGAAAATACAGCAGTTTTTTTTTTTTTTTATAGATAACTTTAAGTAAAAGGTTTTCTTGTTGCTGACACATTTTTACTACTTTGAATGTAATAAGGGGGAATTAATAAAAGAATATAATTGATTGGTTAGGGCATTAAGAACAGATCCACCGCCTGTACATTTTACATCTGTGTGCAGTAACAATTTGTGTACGATAGACTCTCTGAATGAATAAACAAAATTGTCAGTAAGTGATTTTGGTAAGCTCACATTTTTTTTTATATCTGCTGGAAAACTGACAGCATGGGTAACAACATCACTTGTAATACATTCATAGAGATGTTATTGATGCAGTGTGTATATATATATATATATATATATATATATATATATATATATATAGGTTGACATTCAAAAATCCAGCCATTGATAATACTGTTCCTTCAGGTTTCCAGCATAGATTTCGAAGCGCATTTTCAAATTTACACAGTTTTCTGGAGGTGCCGTTTATGTTTTGATGGCGCTGTACTCCAGAATCAGCTGTTGGGTTTTGCTTGCACATGCTTTCCTGCTCATTCCTTTCCATTTATTTGCTGCTGTATATCCCTATTATGGATTCAGCATCCATTTAAAAAACTGTACAGGTAGTCATTTTCTGTTAAATAAATACAGCATATATAACCGTAAAAAATTCGGAATTTTGGAAAATGCGGCACTCTTCGGGTCCAGAGACACATACACACACATACATATAACATCCAAAATCACTCCCTTGGAAATACCTAGAACTTCTAAGTATAGAGGAACATGAGACTCCATGACAGCAGTGACCGGACCATTTCTGTCACAGGTGGAGTTGAAAGCCTAGTGGCCCAAACTTAAACTTCATTGACTTGTATCTTGGACAGGGTTCCCCAGCTTTATCTGCCTACTTCAGCCACATTGACCGCAGGAATCATGTTTTTTTTTTTTTTTTTTTTGTGTTGCTTCACAAATATCATGTACACAGCAAGAATGATTGTCTTTGTTGTTGTTAATTACTCGATACAATAAAGTCATGCATGAAGATCTTAGTGCTGTAAGAGGCAGGTGCTTCCACCCAAAGGGAAACGATTAGTTTCTAGTTAGCTTAAAAAGTATATATTTTTTTTTCCTTTGTAGACGGCAATAAAACTCATTTGGTAAACAGACATGTTTAAATAAATGTATTTTAACTGCAAGTTGATATGTTTGCCAACACATAAACATTTCTTTTCTTTCCATGTTGTGCATCTTGTGCAGCTCCCTCCTAGTACTGGAACTAAGATTCTCCTGTCCTGTAGGAGATAATGCCATCCAACAGGATTACCTGGAGAAAAAAAGAGAGAAAAGACTGTACATAGAAAACTAACGCAGTAACCTTATTCAAGCACCGTTAAGCTGCAATATATTATATTTTTGTTTATGGGTTACGTTAAAGCTGATTACCAGAAAATAGAGTAAATAGAATAAATATTTATATAGGAGCTGTTTTACCAGCCAAAATAGTTTATATTTCTGTCAATGCAGTCCTTATTTTTACATGATCTGCCACACAACATAACCCTATGTGAGCCTAGGGAAACTAATCTACTTGGACATCACCTCCCCATCCCAGTCTATGACAGGACAGTGACATGAGATTTGGGATCAGATAACAAAAAAAATCTTACACTAAAGGGAACCATGAAAAGCCAGTTGCATTTGGATCAATATTACATGGATATTCTAACATTAGCTCTATTGTGCAAAACATTTGAAGGGCACCATTGGTCTTTATGGCTCCTTATTTCTCTGTTTTAGTTTGTCTGTCCTGGAAATTATGTTGGAATGTTTGTTTCTTTATTAAAGGCTAACACATCCATCAGGCTGATATATATGTGTTTTCCTAAAATTCTCTTTCTGTCTACCACTCATGTGAAAGTCAACAGTGTACAGTATATTTCCTGGAGACTGAAAGTAAAACGAATTACTTACTGACTGATGTCATTGGAGAAGAATGTGTTCCTATTTTTTTCCTTCTTTTGTGCGGATTTGTGCATTAAATATTTGATTTTTACAAAGCTTTCATTACCTAGTGTATCCACAAATTGCATAATGATATTATAAAAATGCATAGCAATTATTTGATTATTATTCAAATTAAAAAGCAGGAAAGCGTATCTCTCATATCTTTGAACTTGATTCATCCTTTGCGAAGATGATGAAACTGCAATATGATTCATTAGTTGAGAAAGATTGTTTTCTTTACATAGAGGTAGTTAAGGGAATTATTAGTAAATGCAGAAAATTGTCAGCATGTTAAAAATATTTTGCAGCCTATGAACAAAGGACAGTAAAATGCTGACTATCACTTGAATTGCTGCAAAGGTAGAGGACCGATTCCGGGCTAAACAATTGAGTTTTGAAATGGCAAACCAGGTATCTCTAATAATCATCTGAATTAGCTGCCCTGGAATTACATACACAAGAAAATCACATTTTAGTTATGCTATTAAAAGAATATATAAGCATTCCTTTCGATGCAATGCCCATTATCTCTGTTGTCTTTGTTTTTTTGTATCCTTACAATTTTCTTCAATCTTTATACTGATGGCAGTGGCTGCTGTGTGACCAGGGGAGGTAATGCTTGGAGTAGAACATTCAGATGAGTGGATTGCTGAATCAAAGTTATGGATATAAGCTCAGCTCTGTTGCACCTCTCTACTTTTTTGTAGCCGAGAGTTCACCCATATAAAGTGATATTTTTAATATAAACTGGACTTATACCGTTTCTACCTTACTTCTCTATGAACAGTAGAAGAAAAATAAAACAAGTGTTGAAATACTTATCCTTACTGGGAAATGTTTCTCTGGCTCCCTTATTTATCAGCTCACCCACTTCAATTTGATTAGTATGACTAAATGTCTAAGCCATTGCTGGAAGGATCCTGAAACATCAGTTTCTCCAGTATAAACAAATAACACTGATCGACATAGGGGCGGGCAACTCTGGTCAAATATCATTAAAGATTGTCTTTCTTTTTCAAAGATTTCAGATTCAATGTTTTTATCTAACCTGATGTAATATGTATTCATTTTATTTTTCAGAAAGAACTGTCTGGACATAAAAATATTGTTGGATATATAGACTGTGCCATTAACTCTACCAATGATAATGTATGGGAGATCCTAATCCTAATGGAATATTGTAGAGGTAATTATTTAATTATTTTCACACTTATTTTACACTTATGCTCAAACAACTTGTATGATCTTTAACAAAAAAAATGCATGTACACTGTGCAAAGAATGCATTATATAGTGTCTATCCCAACTCACTTTCAACAAGAGTAAAGCCAAGTACAGGGGGGTAGTGTATTGTGGGTGTCCATGGCTTAACATGAGTGTTGTGAAACCTGAAGTAGCATGCAGGGTAGATGGCATTGAGTGGGGCAGTGACCACAACCTTGAACCTGTGACCGCTGGAAGGAGGCACATTAGAAGGCAAGAACATCAGAATTCTTTGCATATTTGCCCTATATGACAAGACATTTTTCCTATAATAAGCTTTGCAAGGACAACTTTTAGACAACCTATTTTTATACCTACCTTCTTATGTGCTATTGAGTGTTAAGTCTACCTAGCATAATCACATGATCAATACTAATGTACCATCCATTTAGATGCTCAATATTCCTTGTCTGGAATATTTCTTTAATATTCCTATGAACTGTTTCTTCCAGGCATCTGGGAGAGTTTGATAACTGTACCGCACCATATAGTTTTTTATATACTTTGCATAAAATACCATAAAACTTCTTCTTAGCCTACGTTCTATAACAGATTGTATGACGATCAAATTTACTTGGGAAAGTTTTGTATCTTAGAACCAAGATTTGCATTGTTTATTTTGTGTTATTCTGAGATGGAATGTATCACTTTGTTTTCTATATTTTCTTTCACTGTAATTAACTACTTTAATTATCTTTGCCAAATGGGCCCACATTTCATTTAGTTTATAAAAAAAAAACAGAAGTGCTAATCATTTTGTAGTATGTAGGCAATTACCCTATTTTTATTTTGAGAATCATTTACAAACTGCCTGGATTTCATCCTGGCAAAACTTGTTTAATAGAAAAAAAAATGGAATTGGGTTTAATATGTCTTCCTGCTTCCATTAAATAATCAATCACAGAGCTTGTGTTTAAAAAAAAAAAAAGTAAATCGAAAAACTGCTCTATTGTCTTTAACAAATAAGTCACGGCAAAAAGAAAACAACATAGTACATCCTGGCAATACATTCACGTTTGATTTCTTAAGCATGATGAAAAGAAAGAAAAGTAGATGTGAATGTGCCAAACTTTCACCTTTTGACATGACAACACAACAAGTTGCATTGTCTGCCCTGAATTCCTAAGGACATGGGGCCTGATTTATTAAAGTTCTCTAAGACTGGAGAATATAGACTATTATCAGAGATCCTGGGTGATTTATAAAACCTGGAATTGATCCGGTCCAGGATTGAAAATATTTGCTGGCTAATAGCAATTGATTTTTAGAATCCATTCCAGGCTTACTGGATCACCCAGGTTCTCCCATGATATTCTATCTTCCCCAGTCCTGGTGATCTTTAATAAATCATGCACATTGTGTCAGCCCTGCCTTCTTCTTTTCTGTTACTTTACAAACAACACACACCTTTCCCTATCACCCCCTGCCTCCTCATCTGTATTGCACATTCTGTACAAAGACGTAGAACTTACAAAGTTATTGGCTCACAAGATTCATGGAAAAACTATCAAATATTACAAAACACTTTCAAAATGATATACCAAAATATGTTGTTAGGTAGAGGCTACATACCCTTTAGGATTTCCATTGTGCCAAGCTTGCCCCAAATGGACCCCCCCTTCCCCCATTAACTGCCAATATACTCTTAATTTTACATTTCTCCATTTGCCAGCACCCCTCTGGAAGAACGACATCCTTCATCCATTTCCTATACTCTACTCCCATCTCCCTTTCCTGCTTTCACCCCATTTGCCAGTAGATAAACCCCCCTCACCCCACTCTGCAAACCGTACAACCCAACCAATCCACTGTCACCACTCTGCAAGCAAGTAACCATTCTGCTAATGTGGTACGTGCACACACTCCCATGCCAATCCCTACTCAACCATTCTCTTACTCCACACCCACTCCCCCACTCACTACATCCCAAACAATCCACTCTGCGCTCTGCAAGCAAGTAACCATCCCACTATTGCCCTGCTTGCACATACTCCCATCTCAATGCCTACTTAACCATTCCTTACACCCACTCCCCCATGCTGACAACCACTATTCCTACAGGGTCCCCTTCACTTTCACCACCATTGGCGTCACTACCCCATCTGACACTATCCCATCAATTCTTCCTCTCACCTCTACTCTGGAAAACAGGTAGCCTGTGCATTCAGGTGCAGAGTTGTTGCCATTAGAATCCCAAGTCCCTGGCAGAAACTTAATGTAGGTTTTTGTGTGTTGTTGCTCTTTAAAAATAAAACTGACACAGACTTTTGGATTTGTGAAAATGGACTGTACTGTTTAAATTTAATTTCTAGCTGGACAAGTTGTCAATCAGATGAATCAGAGGCTGCAGTCTGGGTTTACAGAGGCAGAGGTTTTGAGGATATTCTGTGACACATGTGAAGCAGTTGCAAGACTTCATCAGTGCAAAACTCCAATTGTGCATCGAGATCTAAAGGTAGTTTTCTTGCTCTTTTTTTTTTTTACATTTTTATTTATTCAGTTTTTTATACATCACTACACATGACACTTATCAGAAACATTTGTGTGTGTGTGTAAATGTATATATGTGCGCATATATGTCTGTTTTGACAATTAAAAATAAGTAACCACTGAAGTATGGGAAAATGTAAAACTTGAATTGAAACATTAGGAAAATCAGACATTCCTAAATTCTAAATATGGATGTTTTTATTTTCCCAGAACTCCAGTGTGACCTTTTAAATTAAAGGATAAATGTATGTCTATTTAAAGTACAATTGCTGCCCCTGTAGATTCACAGTCAGATAGAAATTGCACAAACTGTCATCATTTGCATCACCTCCACATTCCATCTACAGTAGTTGTGCAGTGTAGCTGAATAGTACTGTGCAACTTGGTAGGCACCAAACAAAAACCCATTACTGAGGTTTTCCATTTATACCTGGTCAGACATGCCACCTTGTCTGCTGTTACTCTGCTTTCAAACATAGGCCATGAAAAAGAGGGACCAAGACACATGATTTTTACATTTTGCCTTTTCTAGCAAAATTCCTTACTAATTTTACCATGACACAAAGAAAAAGAAAAGAGGCATATTTCAGCTGGGCCTGTTTCATGAAGCTCAGATACTATTTAAATACTGCAACCTAACCTAGATGGTTAGCAGGGTTGGGGACTTTACTGTAAAACAGGGCAGATGGACAAGATCTGCATTAGGTTGCCTTGCAGCAATTATTGGCCATTTTGAAAGGCTACATGACTTCTTCCCTGCTATCTTGCTTCCTCTGACGTATCTGTCCACCCTTGCTCACACTTAAGGCTTAAAATACTTTGCTGCTTCATTCAGGTTAGGTTGTAGAATTTGGGATTTCTGGTAACATAACTTACTGCCTATTGCAGGGTTGCAGCTAAACGTACATATATTTACCAATTTCAAAATTTTCTTGCCTGTATTTACTTTAAATGTATTTTAAACTGTATTCTGGCATAGCCGAAACATTACTACTTCCATGGCCCCGTAATTCCTTATTGAAAGGTTTAAATACTTGTTGACTGTTGTCTAGGGGTAACAGGAATACTTGCCTCATTCCACTGTTCTCCTGGCATCCATTACTCTCAGATGCTCCTTGGATGTTCTGTACACAGCCTGCTCTTTGGTTTGGATCCCCTCAGCTATCTTTTGATATCTGGCAGTTCTTCAGCTTGGACAGTCTCGTCTGTCTCTTTGTGATGATTACAGAGCTGCTTTAGTGTGTGTCTTTTTAATCTGTGTAGAGTTTAGCTTTAAAGATGTGTAACATTTGTAATTAAATGGTAAATCCCACCATATTTTATATCACATTTGGTTCTTGGTAAACCTACGTTACAAAATATTGTCATTTTATACTACACATTAATGAATCATAATATTATTATTATTAGCACTTTTTAGTAATTATTCAAAATAGGTTATCATTGGTGTCCAGCAGCATATGAGATTTGTTTTTCTTGTTTTCAAGGTTGAGAACATTCTGTTAAATGACAGCGGGAATTATGTGCTATGTGACTTTGGTAGTGCAACAAACAGATTTCTGAACCCTCAAAGAGATGGAGTAAACATTGTAGAAGAGGAAATTAAAAAGTAAGTGAACAACATTTGCAGTCCTTAGGGCACAATAAAGATAACAGGACTTCTTTATATGTTGACTTTTCATAAAGTACAAATACAAGGCACCGTTAAGTGTAACTTAAAAGTGGATTTCACATTCCTTAATCTGAGTGGAATCCCAGTCATGCAACAATGGACACAATAGCCTTCAAACAAATGTTATTCATATACAGTGAACATTGGTCAACTGCTTCTAAATGGAAACTTTTTACTTACTTTTACATGTCATATTTGTAGCAAAGCTTTACTAAGTCAAGTAGTAACATTGTAACTGGTGAGAGAAGCCAGAGCCCAGTGTGGGATCAGCTATCTGGTACCTGTGGTGCTTGTAGCTCTATAAGCAAACAAAGGTTTAAGGCTACATGCACGCGTCAGGTGATTTTCGTACAATCGCTTCAGGACTAGTATCGAAAAGAATATGACGTGTACAGCAGCTGTCCAATGTCATTAATGGATTCGTCCTGTCGGATCCATGAATGACGAATGATAAATGACAGCAATGCAGTCCCTCCTCCCCTCTCCATAGAATAGAATGGCGCTTGTTCATGCACCTTTCAGTTTTTAGTCGTTGGAAAGGATCGGGAAAGACACTTTCCCAGTGACAAAAATCTTACGTGTGTACACAGTCTAACAACCCGCGCACTGGAATGTGTTTTGAAAGATTCTGATCTTATAAAAGTCAGGCAGTAGTAAATAAGTAGGATGGCAACATTTTGTTCGGGTTCTAAATTTTTAGAGGGCTGACAATTCAGGTGGATAAATGCACCATGGTATGATAACTGATATAAGGAATCATAGCGTGTACATGTCCGTTACAGAGACGTGATCCTCCATTACTTGTTTACTAACCGAATCGGAATCTCATAAAAGAGATCCCTCCAAAAACTGTAGTTAACTGAATTGATATTACTTGTAGTCCAATATATGCATGACCTAAAGAGACAAGATTAGTGTACGCCATATTTTCTATTTGCAGGATCACTTTTGATTTACATTTTGGGTTGGCATGGATGATGTCATATCTAAATACCCAGTACTTCCCACGTATTTGCACATATGTTACTTGTGTGTAGCTTTGGTTACTGTACAGACCACAGACTTCTATGAGCTTTCACTATTTTTGGTTGTGAAATCACAAACTCCCTGGCTGTACCAAAGCTCATGCTGCCTAATAGATTACATCTGCTCTTGAATTCCTTATTCATGTGTGCACAGTCACACTAAGCTGCAAGGTTCATCAGTTTGTAAACATGTTTCAAACTCCTTTTAAATGAAAATAAGTATGAACTAGTAATCAGCAACCAAATATGTTTTTGTTATGGGTTTAGAAAATGCAAATAAAAAAAGTGTGAACTCACTAACAGAAATTTGACCTTGTTATGTGGCATAGCAGTTGGCTGTACCAGCTAGTTTGCACAGCTACAATAATTGCCCTGAGGGAGTACCTGCTGATAAAAGAACAAGCTCAATAATACTGCCACTAAATGCTATTGAGTTTCCAAATGACTATAGCTTTGTTTATTTTTGTGTATGACTCTTTATTTAGTTAATTTTCTGTATTATGTATGTGTATCCAACATGTGTATTATGCATATAAATTGCATTTATGGGGATTTAAATGTAAAGTCCAGGTTCAACCTTCTTTTAAAGTTTTCATTCATTAAGGAAGAGTTAATACTTAGTTTTCCTACTTGTCTGTATGGTGTCTGTTTTGTTTTTTAATCCATCTTTCTTTTCTGTATCTGTTTTTTTTAATAGTAGTTATTAAAAGCTAAATGGCTTTGGTTTCATGAATCAGTAAAGTAGGTATTTATGCAGCAGAATACCTCAACCGTTCTGGGCCTAAATAAATATAAATGGTTGTTAAATTCCACTAATTTTATGAATATGTAGTGTAACATTATGCTTTGATTTTGACTTTGATATAGAAAATTTTCCTAGTAAAAAAAAAGTTTGACTCAAAAACAAAACAAAAAAAAAAAAAACATGCTTTGCTCACGGTTATGAATAAGGAGACTTTAATAGTGTGTCAAAATAATGAAGCAGGAGGGGTTCATAAAAACACCCCGGCAACTAGCAGATAATCTGGTTAATGATGGCTTTCATTTTTCTTGCTGTTCCATTCTAAAAAACCCCAGACTAAGCTTGATAGGAGCAATATCCTAGCAATATTCTGAAGTTGTAAGGCGCTTTAAAGTCAGATGATATGGCACTGTCACTCAAAGCACCTCGCTTTTTACAGAATGATTATGCAAGTTATCTTTTAAGATTTCAGAATAGTGCAGTCACTCAGAATTCTCCTCCATTAAATAGTTGCCAGGGAGGTGCAATGACAGCATTAATATTATTATTATTAATAATAATAATAATAATAATAATAATAATAAACAGGAGTTATTTAGCGCCAACATACTACGCAGCGCTGTACATAATAGAGGTTTCAAATGACAAACAAACTGATAAAGAGCTTACAATCTAGGATATTGGGGATGTATCACTCAATAGGATTGGTGGGTGAGTGGTGAGGGTTTTAAGAGATAGAAGACAGGTAGGCAGATTTGAAAAGATGGGCTTTGAGTGCTCTTTTAAAGCAGCAGAAAGTAGGAGCAAGCCTAAAATAGCCCAGTCATCCGAATTAGCTGCCTAATACACAAAAGCACGCTAAAATAGTTGCATGGACTTCCTTCTTTAATGTGTGTATCTTGATGCACAGTAGTCGGCAGGGTGGATTGGTATTCTATGCCAGATAAGACTGCACATCACACCTACTCATGCATGTGTTACCTCACAGATGTGAACCCAGCCATTATTTTTTTCCACTTGGAAAATATGTTTAAGCCCTAAATACTGTAAAACCTGATCCTTATGCATGAACATGCATATAGGAGTTACCTTATGTTCCTTGATTGCATGTGAATGCACTTGATTGTGCTTTTGAAAATTTGTTAGAAAATCGGTGAAAAACACATATAAAATTACTAGCACATTATTAAGCATGTATTGTCTCTGCACATTTACATTCAATACACTTCATCTGAATTTGCAAGTATGGATTTAACCATTTAAAAAGAAGTGGAAATGTATAGCTGTATAATGTAATGTTGTACAATACTTGGAGTAATTGCTAAAAATGGTACCACGTTTGAACTGATTACACGAATACTAATTGTCTGGATGTAAAGGTGTCTTTTGGTGTCAGTAGTTTCAGTCACACATCTGACACAAGCACGCAGTGTGACAAGTTGTGCAATAAAACGTGAGCTGCATCTCCATTCTGGGTGGTAGTTCAGGAGATAATAAAGAAAGAGGACCAGAACTCCAACCAGGCAAGTTGTATATTTTAGAACCAGGTCAGAATTGGCAGCTTACGTTATATCTCAGTAAAGTCTGCCTTAAGAGACCAATGCCCAACATCCCATCACTACTGCTTATATTTGTGTTCTTCTCCCAAAGTAACGCAATATAGTCAGTACTTCATGGGAAACATTGACTCCTTTCCCCCACAACGCAATGTTGGCTTTCTGAGCAGCCAGTTACCAAGTCCAAGCACTGGTAAACTGAGGATTCTTAACCTATTGTAGTTTCTGATGTGACCATTTTGAAGCTTTTCTAGTAGTTTAGTGTCTTATTTTTTATTTTAGGTTAAAACATTTAATGAAATGCCACAGAAGATGAAAAGTATGATGTTTTTTTCTAAATATGATCATCTTTTTTGGCTACCTGTATATAAAATAGTCTCCTGTGGCATTGCTTTACATAAAATTTAGTAAGAATATTATGCATGTTGGTAACCTGTGCTTATAAATAACAAATTCTTTTCTTCTTTTTATTTTCAGGTATACCACTCTATCATATAGAGCTCCTGAAATGATCAACCTTTACGGGGGAAAGCAGATTACCACAAAGGCTGATATCTGGGTAAGACGATCACATTAATATAGATGAAGACCAAATGACAAATCTGTAACTGCAAAATTAATGCTATTTGTATCATGACATTTGCATTTTTGTTATTTATTCCATTTCTTCTTTTATGTATGCCCCTGTGCAAACATTTTTTATTTCTGACTAGGAACACACTGAGGGTGTCAAATACTCCAAGACATAGGTGACCACTTAGGACTGATCGAAATACAATGTTCAGAAAATAGAATTGTTGTCATGCAATAAAACAAAAGAATCAAAACAAAAAAAACCTTTTCTGAAACTGCTAAGATTTCCTGTGATCCAGGCACATTTTTCTCAACCGAATAAAGCAAAAGAAAATGAAGTACTTTTTTGTCAGCAACCTTCTCTTTGAAAGTAATCTTGTGTGTATCCAGTGAGAGCAATTTCAGGGCTATAAAAAATCAGTTTATGGTTGACACATTTCAGTTAGTGACTTGAATACAGTTATGGAAAAGTTGATTCAGAGCTGAGCACAATATTTATTCTGAGAAATTTTGAAAATCATATCTAGGAACAATTATATTGCTACTAAAATGGGACATTACGTGACTGCATAATCTTACGTGCAAGGTCACATATAAATCTATTTCATGCAAAAAAATACGTTTTTCCTATTTAGATCTTCCAGTATGTATTTGAGGTTAAATGCTTGCTATCAAATAATTGTGAATTTTGGAAAATTACTTGAGCTTTAGATTTGCTACACTTTTAAGCATGAGTGCACATGGGGGAGATATGTTTCCAGTTTAGTGCGCTACCAAGCATTCTGTTTGGGTAACTGGTCAGATGTTCCAAAACACTGTACTCATAAATCCTCTTTTTCAAATACAAGATCAGAATTTGTACACGGGACATCTTTTGTGTTTTAATGGATCAGAAGTGAAAATCAGTCTATGTGTACTCTGCCTAGGTGCACCGATATACCATATTGTATTTAGATAATCATATAGGAATAACACATACGTTGATATTTTTCAGTATTTTCTCCTCATTACATGATAGTGACAGAGGTAGGGCAAAGTAAGGCACAGTTAGGGTTGCTTACAGTACAACATTTTTATTCATTTGGCCTAAAGCGTATGTAAAGTCAAAACTTTTTTCCCCCCTTAGTTTTGGATAGAGACATCTAGCGTTGAAAAGAAAATCAGATGAAGGCAGATTTTTTTTTTCCTAACCTAAGATACAGAGAAGACTAATTATTGGCAGCAAATACCCATCTGTCTACAATATACACTACACACTGTGACTTGGCTGAAAATCAATAAATATAATACAAGCAAGCAAATGGTTTTCAGTGTGTACTAAAAAGAGTGATTGCACCAATATTTTATACTTACAATGTCAAATTTTTATATACTGTACATTTTCTTTTAGCATGTATTCGCTTATGCTTTTGTTTTGTTCCCTGTCACTACTTAGTTTTGGTATGGTAACTGTCAAAGAACAAATAAACAGTAAATCATATTGACATGCAAATGGAGACCTAGGAATTGCTTTTCTGATAAGAATCATTACTTACCTAGTTCTCTGGGTCATGTTCTTTCTCTTTTATTGATTTTTTTTTCTTTTAATTTAAAGTGGAATTGATTATTACAATCAAGCAGGTTGTTCATTACTGAAGGGACAGGCGTTATCCTTCCGCAATAAAATGAACTTACCTGCTACACTAACCTTTCCATACTGTGGCACGTGCATCTTCACCTGGTCTTTTTCTGGGTACGGATATGAAAAACGTATCTCATGACGTATGTGGCATTATATACTTACCAAGTATGCACAGATCAGTGTACATCTCACAAGAGATTACAAGTATTTGTATTGCAGATGGGACATTTTTTTCAGTTTTCTTCAAAACCCCCACTGCGCCCACCCCTCATACTGTGTTACTGTCTGTATCTGTCTGTCATTTGCAACCCCTATTTATTATTATTAGCACTGCATAATATGTTGGTGCTATATAAATACAGTTTGCAAGCTTGTTAAATAGAGAAGAATGGTATCAAAAGGAGAGTGTAACACTTAATAGAAACAAGACTTTAAAGCCATGATTCACACAGAAATATGTGTGTGTGTGTGTGTGTTTAATTCATTCATTCCTAGAAATGAGGTATACTGAAATCAAGCTTATTTGAGTTTTTCCATTGTGCTCTTTGCCATACATGGTAAATGCTATATTTAAGTACTGTGTTAATTTGGCTGGGTTTCTGGGACCAAATCCTTTTGCAGCCATCAAATTTCTAAACAAAGGCTGGTTACACATGACCCTGCAGAACAATTTGATAGAACAGAATGTTTGCTGGGAGCTGCTGTCAAATCAATGGATCCATTGCTCTATCCTTTATTTTTTTTAATTCGATTTCCATAGCTGAATATGTGCTATGTATAGCAAAAAGAGAGAGCATCTTGAGATTCAAATGCGGTAGTTGAATGCAAAATACTGGCCTTAGACATGTAAAAATTTAAATATCAGACCCCTAGAATTCCTTTAGTCATATAAACATTTTATTGGGGATTACAAAACTCCTGGTGTACCAAACCTTAATGAAGTATAAATCACTGGTTTTGTTTTTGATTTAGTTTTGGGTGAACAGTAGTAAGTTTATCCACTTATTGGCTTCTTATATTCCTCTGAGACTGCAGTGCAAATATATCAGGACCTTGGTTTGCAGAATGGAGGCTAGTGTACTCTTGCTGCTATAATGTCATCCTATTTTAAATAGAACAAATTGCAGCCAGAGAACCCATTTTCTTATAGGAGGACCCTTCCAGTCTAGCCAGTATATGATTACGCATTTGGGTTATGAGGTGGTAGGCTTATGTCAGTGACACCAGTTGAATATTGGCTTGGAGATCATTCAGAATTTATTGGCAGGTGCATTTGACTTATAGTTGACCTCCTTCTAACCTACATTTGACCTAATTCATGGGAGTGTTACTTTCCCAATGGACTTGTTTGGGAATGCAAAATCCATCTGACATGAGCAAAAACCATCTGACATGAGCAAAAACCATTTAACACCAAGCCTAAAAATGCACCATCTACACAAGTCTCAGTTATGTACCAAGAAATGCTACTATCCCCTTTCCAAAACGTAGGTCATCTAGCTGTTATTAGCTTTATTACTGTTTAGGACTCAAAACTGGTATGTAAATTTAGAATTTCAAGACTCATGTCTCAGGTTTCTTCGAAACTTTTGTTGCTACAGATGGCCCAGTGGTTGCAGTCGATGCAGATGTTTAGGGTATATTGGGATTATTGTGAAGGGATAGAAGATTGTTAGGGGAACATAAGGTGGTGTATTGATAAATTATTCCCCTGTGAATTTGACCTAGATTCATCCTTTGTTTCTTTAGAATATACAGCATGTACTATTGTGTATGCTGCTTTTCTTTGAATGGCCACTTAGTGGCAGAATGAGACTTAATTTTATTGTGTATTGAAATGAGCTTTATCTAGGGATTCAAATGCTGTGCACAAAAATACACCCAAATTGACAGGGGAATAATTTATGAAATCACCCAAGATATTCACTTTAAATAACCAAAGCACTTGTATCTCAGGGAAAGTTTCTAATGTGCTTGAAAATCTTTGTAATCAAAAGTGATTGTTCGGAAGGAAAAGATTTTCAAAGTTTCAGCAATGCATGAATCAAACCTGACTGCTTATCTATGCCTTAACATTAAAACTGTTTGTAAACAGACTAGTCTTTAACTTATTTGATGTATAATTCTTCTAGAAGCAAAGTGGAGTTACACCGTGCATTCTGTGTTTCAGGCTCTGGGCTGCTTATTGTACAAGCTATGTTTTTTCACTCTTCCATTTGGAGAAAGTCAGGTTGCCATCTGTGATGGAAGCTTCACCATCCCTGACAACTCTCGTTATGATCACAGATTGCATTGTTTAGTCAGTAAGTATACATGTTGCCTAATATGTGTGTATAGTAAAATGTGAAGCAGTCCAGAGAGGCTAAGAATGCCACCCTATTCAAGTTAATGGGTTGTTGCAGCAAGAGCTGAAGAAGATGAAGTGCGAGGCAAGTTTGCAGCTTTACATGATAGAGCAGTTACAATACAAATGGATCATACACAGCTAATAGGGTTAGGCACATAACATTCATTTGAAAGGTATAAATGTGGTGTTGAAAATGCTGATTTGGCATTACATTGGAATTTCTGCATGTGTTATTTTGACGTGCTTAACTGTTTTAAAAAAGGTGTACTTCAGGCTGCTTTCTTGAAACTGAATTTAGATTAAACTGGTAAAAATACATATAAATGATCAAATATAAAAGATTGCATTTTTTTTTTATCTAGTACAGGTTGACATTCAAAAATCGGGCAACCTCGGGACCTGAGGAGTGTCGGATTTCAGAAAATTACGTATTTTGTTTTTTATACTTGCCTTCCCACACAAGCCAGTCTTCCTCTCCCAGCACTACAAACATCTGGCACAGTTCCAGGCAGCAGGGACGTTTGTAATGTGTATTTATTGTAGCAAGCAAGACCTAACAGCTGTTTCTGCAGAGCAGCGCCATCACAGCATAAGTGGCCAAATAGTGTACTGCAGTCCCTGTATTGTAAATGCGATTTGAAATTCATGCCAGGAAACTGAAGGATACGGGTTATTAATGGCCAGATTTTCGATTGTCAACCTGTACTGAGATTTCCACAGCCCCTTCTCAGCACAGCCATGTGGATGATACCAGTTTTCAATATACTATCCTATTTCCAGCCCTGACGGCAAAAGAGCAGGATACTGATGAGGTCATCCTTATGCTCATTGTCAACAAATTTGCACACATTTGACTGACTCCCATTTTGACTCTTGCTAGCTGCCTTAATTTTGGTATTTTATATCTGCATGCAGTTTAGCTTTAAAGTAACAAAGTATATTTTTGTTATAGAAATTGTGTTTATTGCCATGATTTCACATTTTATTGCACATATTAAAATAATACTGAGAATAAAATATGCTATGTATTTTTTTTTGTTTGTTTAAAAATGTATAATCCCATTTTTAACTGCTTGTCGGGGTAAGCCCAGGCACAGCTTCGATTTGTAAATTGCTAGAGGTCTACATATTTTCTTGTGCGGAAAATCTTCCAAGCCTTGTATAATATACACCACCAGTAAATGTTTAGAAGCAATGTTTAGTGCATAGCAAGATCCATAAAATAAACCAAATCATAAAGCTAGGTCGTGTCTGGAGGTGGACATTTTTAAATATATTTGCTAAATGTACCATTTAGACAGATAATTAAAGAACACGTTCTCTGTGTAAAAACCTTGAACTGATTATGCCTAATTTTATCTGATGGCAACCTAGTTTGCCTGTTGAAATGTTCAGCCTTTTTGTTTGGCATTAATGTTGACCTTTCTGCTCTGTTATTGTTTCCAGGGTATATGTTGGAACCTGATCAGGAACGAAGGCCTGACATCTACCAAGTGTCATATCTTGCCTTTAAACTGGCCAGGAGAGACTGCCCGGTACCTAATGTATATGTGAGTATTTGAATCTTTAGGAAAAGCTGGATTAGACCAAAATGGTGGTCTTGTAAATCTTCATACTTCAGTTATTTCAGTAATTAAATATAGAATATTTTTTTTTATTATAAGTTTATTATATTTTTTACTTAAAGTGACTAAAGAACTGTGAGAGCTATATTTGTCAGCTTTCAACGAATGAATTACACTTTTTATGTATAGTATGCTGATTTTGTAGTAATTTAGTAATGCATTTCTTCTAAAGACATTTTTCACACTCTAATTTTTAAATTCTGATGGCCTAAACATTAAATGTATGCTCTTAATATTTACTTTCGTCTTTCTGACATTAACTTAAGATAATTTTGCAGGAGAAATCAATTATTTTTAAAATGCATGATGCTTCAACAGAATGTCTATTAATTACATTTTTTGTAAATTTATTTTCAGAATTCTGCAATTCCACAGTCCTTACCTGAACCAATGACAGCGAGTGAGGCAGCTTCTAAGAAGAGTCAAATAAAAACCAGGTAAAGATTGTATTTGTAGCTACTGCGTACTGTAATGAAAGAGAAATAGTTAGGACTCTGGCCTGAGAGTTAATTTGGTATTGTCTAGGTTGATGAATTAGTAATTCAAAAACTAGATGCTTTAGAACATAAATGTTCCTCATAAAAATATGTCTACAGAAATAAGCGTTCAGCAAAAACTTACTGGAAAACAAACCATACGCGTAAATGTGTTTTGGTTGGCTTAATACCATGACGTTTTACAACATAGACACAAAAACACCCGCTGGTATTGATGATCTGACTACATCAAGCCTTTGCTTTTTGTATTCTGTAAAACAGCTGAGTCTCTGCCTATATTTACTAGTTTCCAAATCTCTACAAACATTTTTAATATTAAATCTGTATTTAAATATACTTGTTTTAACAGTTCTTTAATGATTTGTATTTCCATTCACATTTTTATAATCTGCATGTATTTGTGCAACAAAAAAGTAATCAAGCCTACCAATATTTTCACAGAAGTGTTTTTTCTTTCCTGAAGTTATTTCAAGTATATTGTGTTGACAGGAAGAAGGTCAGGGACATGTAGTTTTCCAAACATGGCAGGTATTAAAAAACCTCAAAGTCTGCAAGTTGTAACGCAAGTCTTCCATAGCAGAGGAATTGCATCATAAGACATTTTATGCTTGGGGTCTTTTCTAAAGTAACAAAATCTGTTCCACACCTTACAATTGTAATTCATTTTGCTTATTAATCTCTACATTTTAGTCGCATGGTGTTAGGGTTTTTAGGTGACCCTTACTGTGGGCTTTCTTCTTCATAGAACCTCATATAACAGAACTATTTACTATTTACTTAGTTAAAAGCAGTTCTGCTCTCCAGGTTCCAGTAATAAAGAAAAGCTGGCTTTACAGCCTTCAGTTCAGCCCCTGGCACATGGTCAGACTCAATCTATCACAGGTTGACACATTCACATGCTCCTGCAGTGCCTGGGTGAATGGCTCCTGACAGCTTTTCCCTGGAAGATCCTCACCCTGGGCACAGCGTGCAGTGGTGTTGGGGGTGCAAAGAAGCTGTGTTAGCTGTAGCCAATACTTATGGTTGACCGAGTCCTTTCTGCCCAAGTTGTGGTACTGGGTCACTAGAAGCCAGAATATAAAAATAAAAACATAATTCATAACAGCTATTTATTTATTTAGACTATTATCAGATATGTATTGAATTCAGCTAGCATAAGGAGCTGAAATTCTTTTAGCCCAATTTATATTCTCTATTCTGTCTTGCATCGCTCTGATTTACAGGTAAGAAGCCATCACCAGAGACAATCTTTTAAATGTTTTATCCTTTATTCTTCTTTCTATGTGCTGTACTGTATGCCTTTATATATTGATGTAATGAATATGCAAAGAACATAACTAACTTTAAGACTTATGTGACTTAATCTTCTCTGTTTTATTATGTTGGGATTTGTCATTGTTACATGTCATAAAAGATTTAATTAAAAATTGTTGGCCTGTTGCTATTGTTCTAAAACCCATAAGCAGATAGATTGAGTCTACAGAAACAGCATTAGTATGACAAAAGTAGTTTTGCAACGTTCTGGCTTGTTTTTGGTTTTATTATTGTCTTTGTGATGTTTCTGTAGAACTGCCTGCAAATGATATCTTTACAACCAGAATATTTTGATGCTTATACAGTATTCCAAGTGCAACTGCTCCTGCTATATGAATCATTAGAGTATGATCTATAGTCCACGGAGAGAACCAGATAAAATTCTAGCTGATAAAAATCAGAAACAAAAAAACACAGTGCTTATTAGTGATATATTTACCTAATCCAAAGAAAAACATCTAATGTGATCCAAAGTTAATTTTGCATACACGTTATCACATATTTTAGCTACCACTGAGAAAAGACATGTATTCCAAATTTTTACTTTTGGGATAAGCAAATGTTTTTTTCCTAAGCCTGTCAGTATTTAGGTTTAAAAAGTACAACCAATTGCCTTATTATCCTGTTAGTCTTTGTGACCCTCAGATTTAATTGGTGTATAGAAATCAATGCCTTTTGTTCTGATCTATACTATTCCATTGTTCAATTCAAATGTTGTTATACTATTCAAATGTTGAAGTTTAGCACCATCTAGTGGGATACAAAAAGAATGCATGACATTATCAAAGTAGCGTATGTGCAAAAAATACATCATAATAATTGCCTAAACATCTGTATGCTTGCTACATATAATGAGAAAACAAAACGGATCCATATTGTTTGGCTCACATTTCCAGTATTAACCATAAATCAAACATAACCTCTGTTAATGTTCATCTAGAAATGCAAAACAATGCTAATCATTTTTCGTTTTACAAAATTGTGTTCATATTCTAGAATAACTGACTCACTGGGGCCCACAGAGACATCAATTGCTCCAAGACAGAGACCAAAGGCATTTGCTGGAACAGCTGCAACAAAGGTGCTGAATATCCAAAGTTCTGCAACCCCAGTTAAGATGGCTGTGCAGAGTCCTCCAAATCAAATTTCCAATGGTAAATACAATTACTGATATTTGTAGAAGTTGTGTAGATATAAATATAATTGAAGCAATGCTCTCAGAGAATAAGGCATGGGTATTTTTTTAAATTAATTTATAATAAAGAAATGATCTTCATGATTGTGTGTACATTGAAAGCTTGTTGCTAAGATTTGCACCCGCTCATCTCTATCCTGAGCAGACTTTTTGTCCAGTAATAATTTTCAAGAGGCAGGAATAGGAAGCTTCACCACAAGACAAACCTGAGAGTTCTCTGTCACAGAAAAGTCTGGGAGGCTTTGCAGGCATGTGGCTTGTTCTTCATACCGTTTTTCCTTGCATGTAGTCTTGGAGCCCTTTTAAACTTGATAATGTGATTGTCAAAAAGTATTGCAGGGTGTTGTATATATGTTATGAATATATATTGTGTTCAATTTTCAGTATCAGTAGACACAACAGTAAGGCCTGGTAACGGATCTGAAGCACTTACAGTTCCAGATGGTAACCAGCAGCCTTCACAGCAACACAGAGTTTTACAGCAGCTGCAACAAGGAGATTGGAGGCTACAGCAACTTCATCAGTTACAGCAACAGCAGCTGATCCAGGAAGCCTACATGAAACAGGTAGTCATCTCTTGTATCTGCGTAATTTTCTTTGCTGGTGGTATTACCACTATGAACATTTCCTAGGGACCTGCAAAATGTTCCTATTCTGAGAGCTTGATGACTTGATGTGTGATCAGACATCATAGTTGTATAGTTAGGTTGAAAAAACACATGAAGATGAACAAACTCCATCAAGTTCAACCACTAGGGAAGTAAACATTTCCTAGATAAGAAACCATGTAGACATAGTTGATCCAGAGAAAGGAAAAAATAAAACCTGGTACAATTTGCTCCAACAGGGTAAAAAAAATTCCTTCCTGATTCCATGAGGCAATCGGATGTTCCCTGGATCAGAAATCTCTGTTATCTTTACTTTAAAACTTTAATACCCAGTTATATTCAATCATTCAGCTTTTTCTTAAGGCAATCTATAGTACTTGCTGAAACTACTTCATGGTGCAGCACTGGCCTGCTTATAATTTACTATCTAAAAAATATCTAAAAAGGGTCAATTCATAAATGTTTGTACCGAAGAATTGCAAGTAAAAGTTAATTCACACATTTTCTATCAGAATAAAATGTACACAGTTTCTCTCTGGAATCAGTTAGACTTGACTTAACTTTTTTTAATGATTCATAATTTTTTTTTTTTTTATAAAGTTGCTTTTAGATGCAAAAAAGTGTGAATTTAAAGAACATTTGAGTGAAGGAGTCAGCAATCAGTTATTGAGAGAAAAGGAAAAGTAAAGGTCAGCTTTAACAAGGGGCAGATTTTGATGGCAAATCAACTGATTAAGAGCTTGTTTCACAGCCAAAAATACATTAGGCTTGTAAGCATCTGAACTGCACAGCAATGGAAGGAGGTAACCAGTTCTGACGAATCATGTTTACTTTTATTTGTGGATGCAGCAGAGGAATTCACTATGAGAAGTAGTCCAGAGAGGGAGTTTGGTTTAAAGGATCTGCTGCGTATGTCCTTTTCTACATAATACTGGACCCCTTCAGGGTTGGAGTTCATACCCTGATGGGTCATAGCTGTTTGATTGCACAAAAGGGACTTCTACAGTATTAGATAGATGGTTTTAATATTTTGGCTGATCAGTGTGTATGAGCGATGTGGGCCAAATAATTATTGTAAGATGCCACTGTGTAAAGCTTTGCTAAAATTTTGTTTTCATTTGTTCAGTATCAACAGGCATTTCAACAACAAATTCTTCAGCAACAATACTTAATGCAGTCCCTATACCAGCAACAACACCTTCCTCCTCAGTATGCAACTATGGTAAGAGCTTCACAAAACCTTACTCGGCTTTTGTCAGATTGGTATTGGCTGATACACAAGTAATTATAGAGCCAAAATGTACCTGTATTGTTGTGGTCCATGTGGTCCTGTGGTTTGACAGGCTTTCTTTACATCTTGGTGTGGTTTGTGACCTCAAATATGTGAAATATAGATGTAAACTGTACACGCATTTTATATATACAACTGATCTTTAAATTTCCAATCTCCAATGTTTGTTTTTAAGGTTCACCACTATCAACAGGCCCAAATACATCAACAGCAGCATCAGCATCAACAGGCTTTATTACATCAGCAGCCTCAACCTCCTAGGTATTTGACATCTCCCCAGGAGTTCATACCATCCACCCCAGCCTTAATTTCCACTTCTCAACCTGAGCACGTAGGAATTGTGAGGAGTAACACCAGCATGTAAGTAACATGAAATCTGGTATTTGTATAAATGTAACAAAATGATCATATTTATTTTGGTGGAATAAACATTTTTCCAACTGTACTAAATAGGGTTAGTAATTAAGTCACATTTATATACTTTTAAGATGCATGATCAGAGTTCAGCTTGGCAGCAAGTTCATAAACCCCTAGATTTTGGTCATGTGACTAGAACTAAATAAAAGATAATGATAATGAATTATTAAAGTGTGAATGGCACAAATCCTAAAATTTCTGTCTGTGTTCTAGTAAAATAAGTTTAAAAGGGTTGGATTATCGCAGTACATTGCTACCTTTCTTGTTTTGAGCACATACTATCGTGCTTATTGTTAAACGTATTGTTAAATTTTCCTTTTTTACTTCAGATCTTTGAGTGTTCCAGACAAGGAGCCTCCATCCAGCCTACCAAAACAGAATACTAACAACCCACCTGATATGTCAGGCTGGAATCCATTTGGGGATGATAACTTCTCCAAATTAACAGAGGAAGAGCTGTTGGACAGGGAATTTGACCTACTGAGATCAAGTAAGGGACAATTGAAGGCTTATTTTGCTTCACAATAAATTGGACATACAGAATTGTCAGCCAAAGATTGTCTTGGCTCATGGACCACAGATAGACTTCACACTTCTTTCTACGTGTCTGAGGGGCAACATTGTGTCCAGAATACGTGAAAAACTAAATCTGCAAGGAACAGCCATTGATGACAGTGTAACTAAGGGCACTTACAAAAAAACAAGAGAAACTTTTTAATGTGTCCTACTTGTCCTCTACTGCATATTATTTTCATGGGTTGTGTCGGACCAGTGATGCCCTTTGACGATGCTTGAAAGAAGAGTTGGTCCTTTTTCACATTATGTTAATGTTTGCATTTGCAATGTCCATTTAATATGTGTCTGCCTGTAAGAGTCTCTTTTTTTGTTTTCAAACATGGTTAAATAAACCTGTTCATATTATTCTGTGTTTTGCATAAATGTGCTTAACTCATTTCCTTCCATGTACGTTTCTTAGCTGGTTAATGTCAGCTTGCACAAACTTCTACAGATTGAAAGCCTATTGAGAAAAGCTAAACCTATCTTTTTGTTTCTACTAAAGATGAGCGAATAGTCAAAATTTCACGGCTGCCTTCCATAACATTAAAACTAGTCATACACTGGTCCACTTGTGCACAATCAAGTATGTGTGAGATAAAATGGTAGTTTCCACAGTGCTGTAACAATAATTATAAATGGATGTAGAAATTAGGAATAACATCTTCTACAGTATCTGGGATTAGGTTGTTCTGGGGCCTTTTTCTTAGTATTTATTTCTTTTCTGTTGTGGCAAGTAAATTGGTAAGTGGTATGGAAGACCTCTTTACTAGATCACATGCCACATAGTGACACTTATTTTCCCTTACTTTTATTGGGTTCAGTTTCATGGCTGTGCTGATCATTTTGTGCTTAGAATTCAATTGGGGTCTTGGATGAGTCTGAAAACACAAACTTAGTCTGATCAGGCATTAGGTGGTTCTGCACAATTGAAGCCTGTCCTCCTCCCTGATCAGTGATCAAAGGTTTAGGTTCATGATCAAAAAAAATTGTTCATTGTAGATTTCATTTAAATTTTGGTACAAACTATGCAAAAGCGTAATAATGTTTTGCCTCACATTTCTGCTACTGCACCACATTATTTTAGGACACTGTTACCTTGCTGACTTCAGTGATTGTCCTGTTCAAGACACTTTAAGCACTTGCCAAGATTGAAAAACATAGAAGCTAGTGTCAGCTAAGCAAAAGGTCTACATGCTTATGATCACTTTGCCATCAGCTGTACAAGGCTTTTCTTAGTTTGTACAATTGAGGGTAAGTCCAGTCACACAGAAAAACAACATTGTGTTGAGAATTATCAGTAATTATATTCTTTGGTTGTAAATGAACATGGCAGATTTATTTGCTCATCTTCAGTACTCCCTAACATCCATTTGCATGACACTGTCCTTTCTATGTTTCAGAGTTCATTTATAAACTCTTAATACAAATGTGTGCAGATGCCAAAAGCTAATTTTCTAACCTCATACTACAATGTATTTACTTTGTGTATTTATAACCTGTAATTAAAACATATTATATAAGTGTGTTAATGCTGGTGCAGTGGTTTCCAAAGTGTCAGAAAAGTATTATCGCATATAGACATCTTCAGGATTTTACTCTATATGAATGTTGAAAGACAGACAACCTATATAATTTTTTTTTGTCCACAGTTTAAATCCATAAACATCCTTTATTGACTGGTAACTCACTGTGAGAATTATGCTTACCCTATCCTTGTTACAGCTGGCAATGGTTAGAGTTAACACAATCATGTAAACCAGTTATTTTGAGCTGGAATTTAACAAACTTTGTTACACATTAATATCTGGTACTTGTCTAAGGAAAGAATTGTTTGTATAACTACATTCTTTCCAATCTGATTCCTGAATGGGTGTGTGGGTTAGTTTTATTCATCTGTTGCACTTGTTATGCTCCAGTGTGGAAAGCTGCAGTGTCTGCATGCCTTTAGAAGCACACTTCATCAAAATTGCAGAGGATGCCTTAAATTTTAATTGCATTGTAGTGCAGATTTTTGAGAGAGAAGGTCAGGCAATTACACAAGCTGAACATTATATTTCTGAAAAGGTAAATTTTATCAACATTTACTTTCATAAAAGTTGAGTTTCACTTCAAATATTACCAGCTTTGAATATCTGGTGATGGCTATGCTTAGCAGTTATATGCAGAGAAGCCTTTGGTAGAGAATGTGGGAATTGTAGTGATTTTTACATATGACATATTGGATAGACATTAAACTTGCCATGTTATAGTCAATTTATCACTGTGAATGTTAAAAAACATGATTTATTTTTTGCTGGGTTTGTATGTCAGAAGTGGGTATTCTTTTTTTTTTTTTCCTTTTTTTTTGGAGAGCCTTGGAGAGCTTTAATTAATCAGGCCCTTTATGCTGATTAGCAATTTAAGGCCATTTAAGTATAATGTAGAAAGTGAATATTTCATATTATCTTGAATTGCAAAAGAGAATTTATTATTTTTTTTTTTTTTTATTTAATTTCAGTTACCTTTAGATTTTAAGGCTTGGCTTCTTTTGTCTTTTTAGGCTTGTTTTTGCTATTTGTTAGATTTTCAAACTTACATTATTTACAGGGACATCTCTAGCTGCAGCATGTGTGCACATCTGCTACTCTTGATTCCAGTTTACCTATTCAATCCCATTATTTTATATTCTTGTGCTGTGGCCTAAAGTCTGACTGTAGTGATCAGACTTTGGACTATTTACCCACTGGGGAGACTCTCCACTCAGTAATGGTGATCATTCTCACTGAGATAGAAATAAGTGGGGTAAAATCTTCTCATTTGTTCCAGGGAAATCTGTCTCATTGGAGGATTTCCTCTAACATTCCACAGTGGTTCTAGGACAGTAAGTGGAGGGAAAGCCCTTAATGGTACTGCATTTTGGTTGTTTTAACCCAGGCCAGGAATGTTAAAGAATTTCAGTATATACTTAAATAAAAACTAATCCAAATATAAACCGAGGTACCTACTTTTATCCTTTGACTTGCGTATAAACCTAGGTAATACTAATAATATTAACTAAATATCTAGTCCAGCTCCTGTAATGAACGGACGTCCTTTCAGAGCATATCGCAAAACCTGGCCATACCACCAAGATCAGCAGGCCAGTGCACAAAGAAAATAATTGAACAATGCATTTTATTAGCTGCCTTCATATTTGTGGCCATTAATAGTTTTACATCCTCTTGTAACAAAAATATTTGTAAACTCATGTGGACTGTGGTACCTCGTTTTGATAAATGATTCCATAAATACAGTGGCTTCAGAAACTATTCAAAGTGGCTTTACTTTTTTAGGTTTTGTTATTTTGCAGCCTGATGCTAAAATCCTTTAAATTATTTTTTGCCCCTCATTAGTCTAAACTTAGTACCCTATAATGACAAAGTGAAAACAGAATTTAAGACCGTAAATTTAATTGGACATGATTTGGAAAGGCACAAACCTCTCTATAGAAGGCCCCATAGCTGACCATGTATATCGGAACAAAAAACAAGCTAAGAGGCTAAAGTGGAACTAAATAATAATATTAATAAAAAAAAAAATCACACTTACCCTTAATCCTGCAGATCCCTCGATGACGCTGGACCTTTCCTCGATGCTGTCCCACGCCGTCCTGGAAATGTTCTTTGTCCCGGCACTGGGCACCTCCATCTTCAATCCTTTCCCTTCCTGTCTTCTTGCTACGTCACCTGTTCTCACACTGTGCAGGTGCGAGATTGGGTGACGTAGTCCGCTGTAAAGGGGAAAAAGGGGGCCAATCTCACTACATGTGCGTGAGATAGGCAACTCTTTCCCCTTGGTGGGAAAAATGCATTCACATTGATTTTTTTTTTTTTTGCTTTAATAAAGTACAAAGTAAAGGGTCTGAATACTGTTGAATTTAAACAATTGTCGCATCAGGCTACAACATAACAAAATTGACAAAAGTGAAGGGGGTTTGAATACCTTTTGAAGCCACTGTACATAGATCTCCCCAGGCTACCTGTGTATGATTCACATACAATAACATTTCTTTGCTTTTCATTTATAGAAAGCAAAATACCTACAGTTTGAAATTTCAGAAACTTTAAACAGTAATAGCTTTGCATTGAAGTTCTCTTTTGATTTTATCAGTAAGAAATATTTTGTGTATGCTTCACATACAAGCACCTTTTGCATTTATAAAGAAATTGCACCTAATAACCTACTGGATGAAAGTTTTAAAAACTTTGAACAGTGACAGCTGTGCATTTGAAGTTCTCTTTGTTTGTTTGACATATTGATGTGGGGGATTTCTCCCCCACATCACCAAGAGAAAACCACTCTTGGTTTAAATGTGGTATCAGAGATGATTACAGCATTTTAGCACGACTAACTGCAAATCCTGTAGCATTTCCTGAATTCTGTTTCTGTAATGGATATTTACTTCTCTTCTGTAGCTCATCTGTCAAGAAAAAAAATAGCTGTGCTTTGAAACCCTTTGCTTCGAACCTATTGAACAAGAGCATGGCTGGTGTTGGAACAATCCATTAATACTTAAGTTAATTAGGAGGATAGAATTGATTGGTGATGGTGTATAGATAATTGTGTATTGATAGGTACAACTAAAACTCCTGCTGGGGGATGGAACGTTGTGTTTTTTTTTTTGTTTTTTTTTTAAATGCAGAAAATAAAAATACTTTTCTGCTTGTACTATCCACCATCTGGACTAGTAAAATAAGTGGTGTGAACTTTAGTGATGGGTAAGACTATATGAAATTGCAGGTGTAATTAGAAGTCATTCCCAATTTAGGAATCCCTCCAGGTAAGTTTTGGTCATTGGTGTAATAAAATGACAGATCAGTGGTCGCCAACCTTTCGAATGGCATGCGTGGAGAGCCATGTTTCATTCAAACGGGAAGAAACTTCCCCCAGAGTGATGTCATGATGCCAGAACGTGCCTACTCTCCCATCGCAGGCTCAGAACTGCTTGCTAAACATCCTGGGGGGGAAGTAGCACAGGGCTGGGCATGATCAACGGGGTCAGGAGGACCCCACTAGGGGGCGCACCGGCCAGGTAATATTTCTTACGCACCACCAAAATTTTCTCGCAGACCGAGTTGTCGACCGCTGACATAGAGGATATTTAAAGAGAAGCTCCATAACAATGAGTTTGCATATATAGGGGCAATTCTCTAGTGCCGTCCATGTAATAAAGCCGGAAAGGAGGACCATGAGGCTAGAGTTCTTAAATGTGCTGCACTTGGGTATGTCTGGAACAGCTAGTGCTAGAAATTAAGTAGGAATGGAATCATTTCAAAATAAATTAGGTGAAATTGCCTTTTGGTTCTTTAGGACTCAACCAAAACCTCGGTCTGGAAGACATCAAGTATGGTCATTTTTGATAAATGATAAACAGAATATAACCCCTATGTTTAAAATCTGGCCGTGCCAGTAAAGTTTTAATGACATATATTTATAGAGACACAAGACACACGTTGGGGTTTTTCCACAATTAGAAGCAGCAGCCCACAGATGATACAGCAGTGTAAAAACTGATCAGCAGCAGGATAGTTTTATTAAAGGAAAAGAAGTCAAACTGGTTTATGCCTGTCAGTTTAGGTGCAAGCTGTTTTACATTTTTTTTTACCTTGTAAATAAGGCAGTGGCATGGTATGAACAAAGGGCAGTTCTGTCAGCACTGAACTAATGTTTAGTAATAAGTCAATAATGCATTTTGGGAATCCCAAACTTAAAGGAAGCCCCTATCAAAAAAAAAAAAAAAAAAAAAAAACTTCTTTCTAAAGATCACAAAATGTGCATGGGGGTAATTTGTAAAGAGTTCTTGAGAATGAGTAGAAATCTCTCTGTGCCAATGACACAGCCAATGGGAGAAAGCAGAAACAGGATAAAGTAGCTACTACTTTGTACTGACAGTGATCACTATGATTAGTTATCATGGTAATCATGGTTATCAGAAGGGATTCAACAATTTGAGCATCCCGACTCAATGTTTATTTCAATTACTAAACCATGTAAGGATGTAATGTTATCTTACTGGTAGTTTGAGGGGCTTTAATTATTGTTCAATTTATGTATTTGTAAATACTGCTATATGAGTCATATATATTAAAGCCTATTGCTTATAATGTTTATGAATTTAATATAATATTCCATTATAAAATGATAGTTTGCATATTTACTTTAATTTTCGAATTATCAGAATAAAGTGCTTACATTTTTGTTTCATGTTTCTAAATATATTTGTAATTATAAGAGCAATAAAACCAGAAAACCAAATTGAAAATAAAGCTTATTTGCAAGTTTCACTTATGAATTACAAAATTGCACTAAATAGCTAGGATGAAAGAAAATATTGTCTTTGCACTAACTGCCCACTTGATGGCAGCAAAATACATGACTATTCAGGGAGGGTTGTCAGCAGTTATTCCTCTTGCACTGCAAGTTGGAGGTTAAAATCAGTGATATTTTGAGGGCTGTACGTTTTAATATAGCGAGGGTGCAAATGAAGGACAAAATGCTGTCTATATGGCACAGTATATGATCTTAGTATCTCAGCTCAATTTCTATCATGACGTAATGGAATGTTTTTGCATCGCTGGAGTCACAGTAATCACTTACTGTTATAAAACAGGGAGTCTGACATTCCCTGCCATCAGTTTCACTGAAACCTGAAAGATTCCCATGAGGGAATGTCTGATTCTCTGTTTAAATAGAGCCCTTCACTTTTCTTATACTTGATAGTTTTTTAACATTTACCTTCAGGTTTTGCATTCTGAAATGTACTTCCTGGGTATCCTAAGTAACTCTCAGCCATATTCAGTTACTTATGGTTGTCGTTTGGACAATCAAATTTGTGGTGACTGCACACATTTCAGTATGACAATAAATGCAATTAGTATGAACTGAATAAAAAATGTAGGCCAGGGCCCTCCATCCATTTTTTATAATATTTTTTAAAGGTTTTCAAGTATACATTGAACAGCAGTAGACCTATAATACCAAAAGGGGAGGCATATCAAAGTTTGTTGTCATCTTGGGCAACACATTTTACTGTTTAGAATCATTCAAAATGTAGAAAAACACTGTGTGTAACATTGTTCCATATTTTACTTGATAAAGAATCGGTTGATTATGATAATTATTGTCTAGATCAATCACAAATTATATTTATGACCTCCTGATAGCAGGGATTGAGGGAAATGTGTGTTTTCTTGTTACTTTAGGGCAAAGTCAGGTGGATAACTATACGGCTAATAGGGAGTTGGAAGAAAAGTTTTTATTGGATGTTATGGCATACTTAAGCTACGTACACACTTCCAATTATTATCGTTGGAAAACGAACGACGAACGATCCTGCACGATATCTACGAACGATCGTATAGCACCGATGTACACACAATAGATACGATCGTTTGAGCGATAGAGGAACTATGTGCACGACAGGAAAGTGAACGAACGTTCGTTCATTACGCATGCTCAGACCATGGACGATCAACGAATTTCATTGTTATAAGACATTTGTGTGCTCCCACACTGGGAATTAACTTTTCAGTTATGTTCAAGCTTTTATTTTGGTGTGACTATTATATATACTGCTCACTGTTTCAAGATTTATGGCTATTAATTTATTTTGTCTAATGAGGTAACTGTTGGGAAAATGGGGAAATCTATTTCAAAACTGCATCTTAAACATGTAATACTGGATTCCATAGCGGTAAAGTAACTGTCAGCAAAGCCAAAACAGATTCTGTCAGGAGGACCGGAAATAGGAACAGTAAATACTTTGGGTACTTACCTGTCTTTTTCTATTCTCAAATAACTTATTCTGGGAGTAACCCATTATTGCTCTGATATGTATGTAATTCCTAGTCTTAGTAGGGACTGATTCTTGTGGATGCGAGATGATACATCTGTGTGAAAGGGATAGGGTGGTGTCAGATCATCACTGTTTTTGTGTGAGACAAGGTCTATAATATGCAGGGTTATTTATTTTTATTATTATTATACAGTATTTTTTACAGTGCTGACCATTCTCATGTCCCTCAAAGGGGCTCACAATTTAATGTCCCTACCATAGTCATATGTCTTTAATTACAGTCCAAGGTCAATTTTTTTAGGGGAAGACAATTAACCTAACTGTCTGTTTTTTGGAGGGTTACCTCTGAACTGTAACCATACATTAAAAGCAAAAAAACTAAAGAAACAAGCATGGAAAAGTAAAAGAAAGCATGGCAAATGCATGTTAAAGACACACAAGCTATAAGGAACTGATTTGTGTAACAAGGGTTTTTTTTTTCTTTTGCAAGTATGCTAAAGTTTTAATGCTTTTTCAGGCTTTAATGCTTTTTTATCATTTTTTCAATAAACACTTTTCAGCAAGTGTTTATTGAGATCTGTAAAAAAAACAATTTACATTCTGTTAATTTTAATTTGCGTTCATTTTTGTTGGTGTTAATTTCTCTGTATCTGCTATTTTACTATATTTGCTTGCATGCCTCCATTTTTATTTTATTTTTTGTTGTTTGATCTTTTTTTTTTTTGCAGATAAAATCGGGGAGGGCAGAACATCTACCACTGCTATTCCTGCCTCACAGAACAAACATTCTGAAGATGCATTTGGTTCTGTTCCATTTATTTCTGCTTCAGGCAAGTTCATTTGTTTAATACAAGGGCAAATGCATGTAATGAAGTTTGTTACTAAAATAAGTCCAATGCACTTGTTATAGTAATATTCATCTTCATACTCAAAAGCTTTTTACATTAGGATTTAAAAAATACTGAAAAAGCATTGTGGTTCTAATCCAGCACAGTCTACGTAAGTATGCAGATGTTTTTTATTTTACAGACGCCATGCTTACTATGGATCAGTGACTGAAAGAAGTACATATGTAGCCATACAATGTCCACAAGATCCCTTACCAACACTGTTTTTTTTTTCTTCTTGGTTTTGAATCTTCAGCCATCTTGATTGAACTCTTATGCATGTTCGAGGGTTTGTTCATCTTGACAAATCTTAAAATGATACCTTTACATACAGAAATCAATTTACATAGGGAAGCCGATTAGGGTCAGGGAAGGGGGTGTGGGTTCATCAGTTCAGTATTTTGGCAAGAAATACGCCCAAAGGCAAAAGTATGACATTTCCGAACTAGAATGTATTTTAGCTTATGTGTATTAGGGCTAGTGATGCACTACAAGATGTAAATGTGTTAACTGGCATTGTCATTTAGTGGTCTAGATAACCTACCTATGGACAGAATTGTTTATTTCTACTGCATGTAATGCTTGAAAACCAAACAGCCCGTGAAAAGTCACTATCACTATTACATTAGAGTGTATGTTAACCAGAAAAATTAACATCACATTTTCTACCTTTTGATTTGCCAAACATAGCATTTTTTTGTATATGTTTAGAAATCCCTGTTGATTTTTCCAGAACTCTTGTGAGCTGATAACGTCTTACACATTCTGTGTATAAAAAAGATATATAGAGGGCAGCTCAGTGGCTCAGATGAGCACTCTGGCTCTTGCAGTGCCAAGTCCCAGTTTTGAATCCCAGAGAGGACACCATCTGCATGGAGTTTGCAGGATCTTCCTGTGTTTCCACCTGGTTTTCTCCCACATTCTAAAAACATGCAGTGAAGTTAATTAGCTTCCCCCTAAAATTGACCTTCGACTGTGTTAAGACATATGACTGAGGTGGGAACATTAGATTGTGAGCCCTTTTGAGGAACAGTTAGTGACATGACTATGGACTTTGTACAGCGCTACGTAATATGTCGACACTAACTACTGTATAATAAATATTATGTGTAATAATATGGAGATGAAGAGGGTTGGGGAAAATGAGGAGAGTTTTGTTTTTTTTGTCTTATCAGAATATCAAGTTGGCAGGGATGACACCACATACATAAATAAATTAGAGCAAAAAATGTCAAAAGGAAGGTCAAGTACAGTATTATTCTATGTAATATATTTTTATTGTGTTACACATGCACACACACACACTTTTTGGTGTTAAGCACCAGTACCCCTTCAAATTATATATTTATTCCTGGCCCCTGTTGTTCTTATCTACCATGTGACAAGCCACATCATTCTATGGAATACTACTTTGGCAAACCAATTTATTTTGCAGACTCCTATTTATGAAATTCACAATGTAATGCTTAAAACCTTTCTAAGCATCTGCCCTAACGAGCTGATGTATTTTTTTTTCTGGCTGACCTACATTAAAGATTTATGTTACAAATTATAAACCTAGTGGACATTTTTTAATTTCCAGTTTGTGCGTCTTGAAAATGGCAACATCAGAGCGCAAATCTCCAGCAATGTTGAGCAGATGCTTCTCTGCCAGTCCTCAAAGAAATTGTGTAGATTTAGGTGAAATGTCTCAGTAATCCTTGGTCCTGACATGTGGCCAATTGCTGTGAAATGATGGTATCAGTATGTTACCAATTGAGAGAAAACCTAAAGCTTGTTGCTCCCACCCCCAGATGACGATGCAGCAGAAGGCATGTAATTACTAGTTGCAAGGCATTAATCAGGATTAATCGGATGTTGGGAAAAAGAACATCAGAACATAACATTTCCTTGAAGATTGGGATGATCTTGTATGATTAAAGATGTTCCCCTGGCTGTTGCTGGAGGGATGAGCAATTGTCCTTGAAAGGCTACAGACACGATTATAAGTGGAGAAATTTAAGCCCTTGCATTGGCAGCAGATGTTGATGCCTGAATTGTTTTCACTTATTTTTTTTTTTTATCACATTTTAACTGAAGCATTCGAGACAAGAAAGTTAGGAAGACTAATGCTAAACATACACCATGTGATTCTGTCTCAGTGGCATTGTTTAGCAATATTCTTAACAACTCCTATTGACCCTTCAAATTCACTACAAGCATTCAGTGTACCATCTGCTTGTGCAATATTTGATCGGTATTTTTATTATTATATATAATCCAAATATCAATTCTGACACAAAAAGTGGTTTTCAAAATAATGGTTAACCAATAGAGAAAAAGGCTTGTTCATTCCGCCCACAATTCTATCATAGATAAAGTAATTTATGAATAGTTCAATCATTTTATCAAATCAATCATGACAATTTTGCAGAGTAAACTTTATTACAAAAAAAATGCACCTGCAATTTTTATACCTCCGAGAGGATATTTTCAAACAACAGATAATATCCGGAATTAAAAAAGCAGCATGATAATGTGTAGAAGGCATGATTCTGTGCACCTAATTACTTTTTTTCTGGTCTAAAGTCATCAAATAGCTTTAAGAAAAAAACCTAAACAAAAGTCTTTTTTTATGTTGGGCATGTAGCTTAAATGCTGGAACAATTGTACAATTAGATTTTAAGATGATGCCTCAAGAAGTCTAATGGAGGAAGGTCATTCTCCTAAAAATTATATGTTTTACATTTCTTCTTTTTTTTCTCCTCCTTCCCCACCTATCGTCATTTCTCTACCATTCATTTTTTCTCTTCTGCTACTTATTCCCCTACATCATCCCTTACGCCTTTTAATTTCTCTATGCCTCCAAAAGTTACTTAAATTTTAATTCTTGTGATCACTTACAACCCCTTAATATTATTACACAGTATATAGTGCTAACATATTACGCAGTGCTTTAGTCCACAGTCATGTCACCAGCTGTCCCTCAAAGGGGCTCACAAAAATACTACTTAGATGCACTTTTTTTTTTTTTTTTTTTTTTTTTACATTAAAGGTGGTGATAAATGGTACGATAGATACTTGATCAAGAGTTTATATTTTTAGTTCTTTGATTTTTTTTTTTTTTTTTTTTTAGGTTCCCTTGGAAACATATCTGAAAAAGTAGCTGATAGTGCTGCTGAAGTCCCAAGCAAAAATGTAAAGCTGAATGAATCTTTAAAAGAGCAGAAACAGTGGCAGAATGTCCAAGAAGAGTCTGCCTCTCAGAAGACTGTAAAAGAAGGAGCAGATTCTGAGAGTGACTTTGAATCAGATCCACCTTCTCCCAAAAGCAGTGAAGAAGAGGATCAAGAAGATGAAGAAACTTTACAGGGGGATCAAGCAGTCTTTCATGAAGATAATGACACTGAGCCAGAAAATATTGGTCAACGGCCTTTGTTGATGGATTCTGATGAAGAAGAGGAAGAAGAAAAGCACAGTTCGGACTCAGACTATGACCGTACTAAATCAAAAATTTCCAGTAGACAGACAAAAGCAACAGAAAGTCATCACAGGGAAAAGACCATTCAGTCACTCAACAAAAGCAATGTGAGAAATGTAGGTAAACAACAACTGGATGCTTTTGGGGCTGTGCCATTTTTTTGCATTAGCACAAAAAATAATCAGCCTGAGGGGGAAAGACTCGAAAATCCTCCTACAATGTTGAGAACTGAAAGAGAACAAGATGAATTTGATGTCTTCTCACAAGCACCATTTAGTAGGAAGCAAGATCAGCAGGATGGTCAGGTTACATCTCCTGTTTCCTCTGCTTATGTGGACATATTTGGGTGCTCACCCTTCCAGCCTGTTCTTACACAAGATACAAGTTCTTCTAATGAGCAGGACCTTTTTGGGTTGGTGCCTTTTGATGAAATTGCTGAAAACCAGACACTACACAAAGTTAAACAGCAACGCAACATGCAGAAAATATCCTCGCGTCAGAGACGTACAAAACAAGAACCAGCAAACAACAATGGCAAGCGCCATCATGGCACTCCTTCTAGCACGAAGAAGACGATCAAGCCCAGTTATCGCACTCCAGAAAAAATCAGAAGGCACAAAAAAGGAGGGAGACGAGACTCGCAAAGCAGCAATGAGTTTCTCACAATATCTGACTCAAAGGAAAATATTAGCATTTCCCTTACAGATGTAAAGGATCGTAACAGCATCCTACAGACAGATGAAACCTTGGTGGATCCTTTTGGTGCAAAGCCCTTTCATCCTCAAGATTTGAAACAACCTCAGCATCATGGACTAGCTGAATATCGGGGAGACCATCACTCAGCAACTGCAGGCAGACCAAGACAGGGCTCACTACATGGAGCGTATCTAAGCAGTGAGAATGTCAAAATGGATGACTTTGGTGCGGTGCCTTTCACAGAATTCGTTTTACAAAGTGTAACACATCAACAGAGCCTGCAAACACAAGCACAGCCATTAGATTTAGATCCATTTGGTGCAGCTCCTTTTCCTTCAAAACAGTAGATTTCTTTTCTCTTTTTTTATTATCTGCATTTTTAATACTTACTTTAGACAACAGGAGCATTATCTTAATCTTTAGCATACTTTAACACCTAGGCAATCAAAGCCTGAGAACTTTTTTTAACATCATTTTAAATGCATTATTCAAACTGCGATAGCTTTATTATATCTCTCACAAGAGAGCACATTCCTACTTATTGATTGCACTTCTGAAGTAACTTTTATTAGACGGTCCAATGATCACTTATGTACAGTTGAAATAATACTGTAAATAGGCGCTCAGAATTGCATACATCATCCGATTTTTATGTTTTTTTGTAACTTTCATATAGCATGAAATTTTTATTTTTTACTGCATGTCTTTCAACCTAGTCCACTATCAGCCAATGTTACACTGGACAATATTTTTTGTTTCCGTTTTGTTTTAATTCACCAAAGCCTTTAGATATAGTTTCTTTTATCTGTTTATATGGCCAACTGATCATGTGATATTGCTTGAAGAATAGGGGATTATCCATCATACACATAGCCAGAAAAGAAAATTTGTGATGCTGGATCTTTAAAGGTAAATGTAATGCTGGATCTTTTATATCTGCACTCACTAAAAGCCTTCATCATCCTCCACCACTAACACATTGATTTTGGTGGTAACCTTTTATTAGGGATAATCCACAAATAAGCACTCCTTTTTTTTTTAACACATTGATGTATGTATTGCACATAACATTTTTATGCTGCCAAAAACTGAAGTGTCTTCATGCTTTTTTCCTGGGAAAAATGGTGTAGGAGTTTTATTATTGAAGCATCAAAACATAATAGGCTAAATTCACAAAGTGATCATACCAGTATGAGGATACTTTTATTTTATTTTCAATAAGGGATAGTTCTTTTCAACAGATTTGAAATTTAATTGTCACATGGAATAAAAAGTATTCTTGTGTTAAAGATATGTAAATTGAGCCTTATATGTTTTATATTTGAGTCATTTATATGCAGCCACTAAGAAACATGCTTGAAGGATAGTATTTTGGATGAACATTAATGTAAGAAATGTAACCAAGATGTGGAAAATAGTGTTTATTTGCCAACAGTCAGCATACAGTAATGTAACAGTTTACATCTAATACCCAAAAATGTGACATAAAACTTGAACCAGTTGACACTCTTGTAGAATTTTTAAAACTGTTGTGTTTGTGCAGTTTTTGGTCTCAGTTTCCATTTTGTTTCTACATATATACGAAATGTCTTTTTAGGCTGTATAGATGAAGGGCATAGTTTTAGTTTTTTTTAAGCATTATATGGTTACTTGTTTTCAATGTCCCTGCATTTTATACATCTTTCATGTGTTTCTCAATCAATTTCTTCACTGGTGGTTATACCAGTCAGAAGCAATTCAGCCATATGGAGTTACTTTTCATACACTGATGTCTACCAACCCTAGCTAATTATTTAAAAAAGGAGAAACCACACAATTACTAATAGAGATGGAAAACCAGATTTAAACTGTGCCTATTTCCAGAACAAGTGCCATTATCATTAGTAAGTGTTTTCCCTAAAAAGAAAGCACAATTTTTGCAATGTTTCATTCATTTGTGTGTGGAAAGCTATTGATTAAAGTGGCTAATCTGTCTCATCTTGGAATTCACATTAGTGTTGCTTTACCTACTTCTTGTGATACTAAATAACATTGTTTGCTCAGTAATCCATGTGGACCTGAAGGAGAAGGACTCCCTGTTTATACTAAGAAAAAAAACCACTAAGGTGACGCTGTATTGTATGTTTTCTGGGCTAAGCACTAGTCTGCTAGCGAGAGACCTCAATATTTAATCACCCATCTGTTTCCGGTTCTAGACTTAGACTGTTTTCAAAAACACTCCTTTTTAATACATTCGGTTAAAATTCAGCATTTTGTTGGGGATTTAGCCAAAATTATTTTTGTTTTGTTTTTTTACATTTGATTTTTCTGCAAAATAAAGTATTGGAAGACTGGCTACAAACCTTTTATGTACTATTAAGAATACTGTAAAGTAATATATTTTGCAAAAAAAATGAGGGCGGAAGATAGCAATAAGGTGATTACAAGATTTAGGATGTTGATCAATAAAATGTGAGTCTTGTGACAATTTAGCAGCATTTAATGCCAGTTAAGTAAAACCATAATAAAAAAATACTTTTTCTGATATGACTCTACATCTGTTATTATGGTAGATTTCATGTGCCTTCTGGATACTCCTGTTAGGAGATATCTATATCATAGGAGGTTTGGTAAAGTTCTAGAAGAAAGAAGGAAAAACCTCATGAATGTGTAGGGAATCAAATATGCAAAGTGGATTTTGGTACTAAATATCTCTGATTTTTTGAGGTATCCATTGGTGTAGTGGGGATGTACAATTTGAAAACTGTGTATGTGTGTGTGTGTGTATATATATAAAAAAATAACTTTAGTCCAATTTTGGTTCTGTACATTACCACAATTAATTTTAAATGAATTTGCAGACTTTTAGCTTTAATTTAGGGGCTCGAACAAAAAGATTGCATAAAAATGTAAGAAATTAAAGCACTTTTTTACATAATCACTTCATTTCGGGGGCTCAAAAGTAATTGGACAAATTTAAAAGCTGAAAATAAATGTTCATTTCTAATACTTGGTCGAAAACCCTTTGCTGGCAATGACAGCCTGTAGTCTTGAACTCATAGACATCACCAGATGCTGGGTTTCCTCCTTTTTAATGCTCTGCCAGGCCTTTACTGCAGCGGGTTTCAGTTGCTGTTTGTTTGTGGGCCTTTCTGCCCGAAGTTTAGTCTTCAGTGAAATGCATGCTCAGTTGGGTTCAGATCAGGGGACTGACTTGTCCATTCAAAAATATTCCACTTCTTTGCTTTAATAAACTCCTGGGTTGCTTTGGCTGTATGTTTTGGATCATTGTCCATCTGTATTATGAAACACCTTCCAATCAATGTGACTGCATTTAGCTGGATTTGAGCAGACAGTATGTCTCTGAACACCTCAGAATTCATTCGGCTGCTTCTGTCCTGTGTCACATCATGGATAAACACTAGTGTCCCAGTGCCACTGGCAGCCATGCACGCCCAAGCCATCACACTGCCTCCGCCATGTTTTACAGATGATGTGCTATGCTTTGGATCATGAGCTGTTCCACGCCTTCTCCATACTTTTTTCTTGCCATCATTCTGGTAAAGGTTGATCTTGGTTTCATCTGTCCAAAGAATATTTTTCCAGAACTGTGCTTATGAGTGGACCCTCTGTATTTACTTTCATGCAGTCTTCTCTATATGGCAGACTTGGATATAGATACGCCTACCTCCTGGAGAGTGTTGTTCACTTGGTTGGCTGTTGTGAAGGGGTTTCTCTTCACCATGGAAATGATTCTGTGATCATCTACCACTGTTGTCTTCCGTGGACGTCCAGGTCTTTTGGACTTGCTGAGTTCACCAGTGCTTTGTTTCTTTCTCATGATGTACCAAACTGTAGATTTTGCCACTCCTAATATTGTAGCAAACTCTCAGATGGATTTTTTCTGTTTTTGCAGCTTGAGGATGGCTTGTTTCACCTGCATGGAGAGCTCCTTTGACCGCATGTTGTCTGTTCTCAGCAAAATATTCCACATACAAGCATCCCCCCCAATCAACTCCAGGCCTTTTATCTGCTTAATTGACAATGAAATAACAAAGGAATTGCCCACACCAGCCAATGAAATAGCCTTTGAGTCAATTGTCTAATAAAAAGGCTTTAGCTCCACACATTTTTATGCAATCTTTTTATTCAACCCACTGAATTAAAGCTAAAAGTCTGCAGTTCAACTGCATCCGAGTTGTTTCTTTAAAATTAATTGTGGTAATGTACAGAATCAAAATTAGAAAAATGTGTATGGACTTAACTGTGTGTGTGTGTATATTATATATATATATAATCATGTGGAAAACATAGGCATTGGTTTATTTTATAAATACTTTATTATACAATATTTGCTCACACTGCTTTATAAATACATTTAAATTACATTCTAAAAAATATTTAATTCTTAATTATTTACAATTTTAGTATACAGTGCTTCCTACGTTGGGATTAAAATTTTACCAAACACAAGTTAGACTAAGCATATACGATGATAATAAAAAGCATTGTGCATATGTCCAGCTTACATGTAAACAAATGAAAACACTTAAGTCACATTTTGAATCTGTCTTGAGATGATTGATTGCAGGATTATAAAAAAAAAAAAATGACTGTGCAGTTGTACAAGTTAGCCCTGTGTGACAGAGTAGGAGAATGTGCTATTACTCCTTGTCATAGCATCCTATTTGTAAACTTCATGTAAAACTTCTTCAGTAAATTTCTTTTTAGTTTTTTCAAGACACAGAATTTACGTCTTAAAAGCCACATTTGTGATTGGCTGTTTCTGAACTTCCTACTGAGAAGCATCAAACAGCCAATCACAAAAAGGTAAGCGGTGTTGATTTGGAAACTGCCAAGCACACCTTGGTCAGTGGAATGATGACATACAAGAACTTTACTGGAAGCAGATGGACAGTGAAAGCATTTAAAATCCCTTCTATTTCAGGAGTAAATAAGAAATGTACTTACTGGTCTGTAGAAATTATAGAGGGCAAACATACCTACCTATCCCATTCACGTCTCTCTACTTGAGCATAAAGCTCAATCAAACCCAAAATTGAACTTGGCAAATTCTAATGGCAGCCAGGTTGATAAGCGAATACATACATGTGTAAATGTACAGAAAGCAAAGCAGTGGATAGGTGTAAAAGTGCTTGTGCCTTATTCCAGCTATTTTGTTGGTTTATAGAAGACTGTCAGTCAGGTGTGACTATGTGATTGATACCCAAAGTGGTAAGGACATAAGATGCCAAACTACATTTTCTAGTATTGCAGTAGAAACCAATATGAGAGGGAGAGGCATCACAGGAAGATGGTGGTGAACAAGTGTAAGACCTTCACCTACTAACAGGAAGCTAAAAGATACAAGATGTCAGTGGGGAAGGAGGGTGGGGGTAGATGAACAGCTGCTACCAGACACAGCCATACATTGTGTTTTTAAATTTGTAAAGTTCACTTCCAAGGAAAATATATACCATAACATAATTGTTTTGATAATTTGTCTTGATCAAGTTTTGCCTAAGTTGGGCTTCAAATAGAAAGCAGCTGAATGTATACCTATGTCTCAAAGGAAAGAAGGTAAATTTCTTCCTTTAGCAAATACCATTCTACAGGTTGACAATCGAAAATCGGACCATCGATAATCCGGATCCTTCAATTTCCTGGCATGAATTTCTGATCACATTTTCAATACAGGGACTGCAGTACACTGTTTGGCCACGAATGCCACAACACCATAAATTTTGCTGGCGCTGTTCTGGAGAAACAGCTGTTAGGTCTCGCTTGCTACACTAAATACAACTCGAGATGTCCCTGCTGCCTGCTCCCTGGAACTGTGTCAGATGTCCACGGTGCTCCAGGAGGAAGGCTGACCTGTGTGTGGAGGTAAGTATAACAAAAAAAAAAAAATCTGGAATTTACGACAATCCGGCGCACCTCAGGCGCAGTGGTTGTCAGATTTGTGATTGTCAACCTGTGTTTAGCTTTGTATACATGAACAAATGTGTTTGCTATTCCTGATCTTTTTCTTTGTAGAAGCATAGGGGCCTGTGTACTGGACTTCATTTATTTCAGAACCACTTCACTCCCTGTACAAGTCAATAGAAACACAGCTTGGTACAGGTCAGAGGAAAGACAACTAGGTCAAATGCAAGCTGAAAGTTGATGTTTGTGACCTATTTGTGTATATTACAGTTGATACATCTGTTTGAATTCTCTTTTTAGATTTCAGACATTGGAGGTCATGTTTGCTCCAAACTTTTTGACACAAGCAAGAGGTAGTTTTTTTCTTTCAAACAGCATAACAAAACACATTTAGTTGTATGTTTAACTGACCAAAATGTAACACATAAAACAAGTTCATGACAAGAACAGCATTAAGATTTTTTTTTTTTAGTTTTCATTGCTGCTTTATTGACAGAAAAAAAACAGCAATGTGAACAGTCTTAGTCTTTCTCCTGCAAGATTTATTCTGTGCACGGGTGTAATAAAAAGCAGAAATATTTGTTAACGCATGCTGGGATATTTCTATCACAAAATCTTCTTTAACTGTGCCCCCTCCCCCTGGGGGTTAAAGTCATCACTAACCGACTACTGCATCCTTAAGTCAAGCATACTAGGAAGCCAACCTACATAAACCTACCGAATACTATTCCTATTTAAAATACTCAGGTTATCCTTGTTAAGTAATGTTTATATTCCAATACTGATGTGAAACAGTTCCAGGTTATCCTAAAAACTTAGAGAAAGGGATCAGTTTGTAAATACCCCATAGGGGAAAAACATGAATAAATAAAGTGGTGGTATGGGTATCTGGTCCCAGATCTTGCACTTTTTGAGTGCATTTTAAATACAACAATCCTTATATGATGCTTTAGACTTAAGTAGGAGACATTATATTATTGACAAAGTTTTCTGTTATCCCTATGTGAAGTTACTGCAAAAAAAAATTAGGGCTCCTTTTTGATTACTTCATTTAATGGTCACTACTAATTCAGGCTGTGTCTGCAGTCACATCATATTCATACATCCAGTTATGTCATACATAGGATGTGAGGGTTAGCAGACCTCTGTGACCCGTAAAGCAGAGCTACTGCAGGACAGACACATAGGGACTGATTTATTAAAGCTCTCCTAGGCTGGAGAGGATACACTTTCATCAGTGAACCTGGGTGATCATTTGAAGTCATTTGCTTTTTGCTGGCAAATGTTTTGAATCCTGGTCCAGATTTATTCCAGGTTTGCTGGATCACCCAGGTTCACTGATGAAAGTGTATCCTCTCCAGCCTTGGAGAGCTTTAATAAATTGGGCCCATCACTGCCCATGCCTGATTCTATCAGTCATATTTAAATTCTTGAAGGATGCTACATTCCTATTTGCTACATTTCCTACATTTTAGTTACAAAGTACCTCCACCTAAAATCTGTAGTATCGGTCACATTTCTGTAACTTTTCAGTAGATTAAGCAGTTAGTCTAAGCAGAAAACATACATTTCCTATATGTAATTGCATATATACATGCTTTAATTGTAGACAAACTGTTTATGGACATCAATACTGTTACCAAGTAGAGCAAAGGAAAATCACTTTCCCAAAAATGTACTTTGTCAAGTACAAGTCCAATGATTTCTTAGCAGAATAAATCACAATGGCATATAAAATGAATATGAAGTACTAAATTACTAGAATTGTGCAAGTTTACTGATCTTACCTGACACAGAGTGTGTAAAAGTAAAATAACACAGACAGAGGAATGTAAAGTGCTGCAAGTGGTGCTGTAATATACCCCAGCCTTTCTCAATCAGGGTTCCTCCAGAGGTTGCTAGGGGATCCTTAGATCATGAGCAATTTGTGCCTGTCAGGTCAATTGCCTTTAACAACAATTATGTTTTTGACTTTCTCTACAGGTGACATTCTTCCCAATGGCCACCAAATTAATGTACTGTTAGCTGTATATATAGTAATTATATCAGGGGTTCCCCAAGACATTAAAATTATCTCAAGGGGTTCCCCAATGTTAAAAAGGTTCAGAAAGGCTGCTTCCGAGGTTCCTGCATGAAATGAGTGTTTTCTGCTTGTCAGTAACCCCCAATACCAAAAATTATTATAATCCTCACAGCTGTAAGGTGGACATTCTTTCCACTGACTAACAATGTAATGAGCATTCTGACCACCCATTATGTCCTTCTCCAAATGACTACCAATCCAAAGAGTTACTTCTCCACTGACCATTATTGTATGGATGTAATTTTCCATTTTAAATGTCTGTATTACTTTCCTTAACATTTTGTTACTGAAAATATTTGTTCTATAGAACACTTATTTATTCTTATATTTCCACCTAATCACCAATGCACCCTGGGGTCTAGATATGGTACTTATTAGCAAAAGTTCCCTGACATCCGAAGGTTATTTCAATGTTTTCTTTATGTTACAAAAATTTGAGAACAGCTCATGTACACTAAGCACCCAGGGATACTGAGCCTGATTTATTAAAGCTCCCCAAAACTGGACAGGACATACTATCATGGGTAAACCAGAAAACTTGGAATGGATCTAATCCAGGTCTGAAAATTTTTACCAGATAACAGCAAATTATTTTAAGAACACCATTCCAGGTTTGCTGGATCACCCAGGTTCCCCCCATGATAGGCTAGCTTCTCTGGTCTTGGAGCGCTTTAATAAATCAGGCCCTTTGTGTAAGCTTTGGTAGTTGACAAGGCAGCAACCTTCAGAGGTCAGTGACACTAAATAGAAAGGCAATACAAACCGTTAATAAGTAAACCTGCACAATTGTCACATTAAATATTTTAATCCTTTCATATGCCTGGTTGTGTTTGGTTATTATTTAAATCTTATCTAAACTCAAAAATAATTGAATATATTGCAGATTACCAGTGATTTTATTATGGTGGCTGAACAAAAAATATCTGTTCATCTTACCAGAAATAATGTCGTCACTTCTTGTGAGGTTAAAGCACACTACAGCTTTATCTTGCTTCTACTTCAATCATTCCACCATGTATTGGAGAAAAACAAAGGCAGACATTTGGACTCCAGCCTGTATGACAACCTCTTCCCCCACCATAAATACAACTGAAATATGAGTTTTGCCATCCAGGGACAGAAAGTTTGGTATTTGCAGGACTTCAGGTCATGGAAAGCTGCAATATATTACATTTTTTTTTAGATTTGGTTTTACTAAAGAAGCTTTTAGTCACGATTTCTTTTTACTCTCGCTGAAAATCCAATAACTTACTGGAAATAAAACGAATGAATCTACAAAAAGCCAAAACACAAAACATTTTCTAAAACTGACAACCAAGATTTATACTGATTCTTGCACATTTTGCGTATATTGGCTAAAATAAAAGCAATAGAACGGATACAAATGTTTGTCTACAATCACAATAATTTGCCTTTTGTGTAAAAAAAATCTTTGGCACCTTTGCAGCACCTTTTCACAGCTTGACAGTTCATTAAAAAGATGTCAGGTTGAGGAATGTTTGCCAGCACTGTCCCTGCAAGCTTATATGTGCTGCCTAGCAGGCAAGTTGTCAGGGGTGGGTGGCATAATAAAACATAAATATAAATTCCTTTACAGATTGTCAGCATTCCCCATTAGCCACTGAGGGCAGGACAGGATGGCACCTGCAGCATTCTCTTCAGTACCTTGTAACTTCACATACCATCTCAGATAGATGGAGGGTCCAACACCCAAACCAGAGGTATCTCATCACCACCACCTACTTTTAGGGGGTCTTCATAAACAGAGAGGAGAATGGTTTTCTCATCTAGGATAAAAGTGCTGAAAAGAATTAAAAAAGAGAACAGTTATAATATGATAGCTGAAGAGGGACATAAAAACACAGTTCAAAACTAATTTACCAACATGTTTACCAACTCAGTTTTTGAGTGGAAAAGGTGATTTGTGTAATTATCCTCCTTTTCATAGTGCAGGTTACATTTGTCAGGTAGAGATATAAAATCAAACCTTTCTATAAGGAAATTGCAGTAATGAAGACCAATGTTTATAGTAGTATTTGAGAAGTTAAATAAACATTTTACTTTAATGAAATTGGTACCCGGTTCAACCAGCTTATTACATAGGAAGGTACTGCAGATACAATGGGGGGGGGGGGGGGTAAAGACCTGGCCCCCTGTCATGCAATTTGCCTACATGCCATTCTGCAAAGAAGGAGAGGGCTTTAGAAGTCCAAAAAAGGGTTCTTCTCTCAAAACACCAGTGGACACCATCAGTGGTTAGATGAGGATGGCAGCATGTAGGGTATTTGCATCACCAAGCTGTCCCCATTGGGGAGCAAGTAGGTTACCAAACCACAGATGTAATGCCAAATGAATCCTCACAACAACAGATTTCCAGTTTCCAGAAAATTTAAATTGTCAGGATTCCCCATCTGTATCTGTAGCATTACATGGGAATTCACTAGTGCTGGTTGTTTTACTGTCCTACCTCACAGATGTTCCACCTGTACAGGGCATGGCTGACTATGTCTGTACTGCATGATGTACACTGTAGATTGGTGCCACCAGTACAGCATTACCACTGCTAGTATGTGCCAAAGCTGATGGCTTGATCCAATGTAGTTTAACTGGCCTGGAAAAAAAAAAGATCATAACAGATGTAAAATTTCTATCACATAACTTAGTACATTATAAAGTATCCAATCACCTATCCAATAAAGCAGTTAAGTGTACATACAAATGTCAAGACTCGTGAATTTGCAGCTGTTCAATTCAAACAGAGGCAAATGTTCAGCTTCAGAATGGCCAAAGCCTAAATGAAGTTGCATTTGCAAACACACAGCACCCCCTAACAACCACCAAGCTTGAAAGAAATACATATGATCAGAAATTTCTTTTTTACAGCTAAAAATAATCACAGGTTCAAATCTCGGCCAGGACGCTATCTGCAAGGAGTTTGTATTACAGACATATTACTATGGTAGGGACATTTGATTTTGAGCCCCTTTATGGGACAGCTAGTGACATGACTATGGACATTGTAAAGCGCTGCGTAATATGTTTTTATT
>NC_092860.1:76202321-76205697 GCF_032062135.1 Pyxicephalus adspersus
GAAAAACACTGCATTGGTTCTACACAACAAAGATTTATTTTTTTCTGTATAAACAGAAATCGGGTGGATTTATAAAACCATCAAAAATACTGTATTAAATTACTGTTGTAATACATCACTGTTATTCTCTGTTTTCTGTTCTGCAGTTTTTGTAAAATCACAAATGTAAGCAAAAAAGCAAATTGCAGTGATAAAAGAAGGTATTCAACTATATACTGAAAAGCTTTCAGCAGTAATATGATGGCAGTAAACCTGCGATAATGGTGCAGTAACTTGCACTTCTATTGCTACCTTAGAGATGCTAATAGTAATGCAGTGCATTTTGGCCAGCTTTAACATTTGCCATTTTATAAATACAGAACAAAACTTTCCTTCACTTTAAAAGGATGCAATAAGTCATTTGTAAACAAAGCATTGCAATAAAGATTATTGTGGCTGTGTTACCGCTGTTTCCCAAACAGTGGTAACCTAAAAAGTACATCATGCATCGATAAATACATATTGCTTTATTATTGTGCCAATATGCCTACAATTTTCATTTTATTGGGGAAGCTTTTTGATGGAAAGGTGTAATTACTTCTCAATTGCTTGCTAACCTTGATATTTCTTCTCAACAAAAACATTCAGTGAGTTGTACGCTCACCCTCTGTACTGAAGCCAAAAATGTTTTACCTGGAAAATACCTCTCTGGAACTTTTGATATATAAAACAGAAATGCAGCCACGGCAATTATGTACATCACAATAACACGGGGAGCGAATTCCTAGGACCAAGAAAAGATAGGTATTACCTTATACTTCTATCACAAAAGTAAGTTAAATACAAAAGAAGTTAGATTATTCTCATACCTGAACAATAGAAGAACCAACACCTCCGTTAAGCAAAATCCAGTGAACAGTAGGAATGATTCCATATCCAGACACAGAACAAAATATAACCGAACGCAGTCTATGCCACTGCTGGGTGAGGTAACTGGGATGAATTTGGGCAAAAAATACTGCCAGGATCATGGCAAGTACAGTGATTAAGTAGACCTGACGCCAGTACTGTAAGAGGGATGAAAATGGGAATATATATTCAACATAATAAATGGGAAAACACACAAATTAAGATATTGGACAAAATCCATGATGTAAATAAAAGGGAATGATTACTTGCATAAAACACAGCTACAACCAATATATAGTGCACATTGCTAAAAATGACACATTTTATGAATAGACAATTAATGTCTCTTCTGCAATAAACCAGTCCCACCTGCCTGTCCACAATCATCTCCATAATGTACACAGAGCTGGCTATCTTTTTTTTATTACTAGCAAGAACTCTCCCTCTGATAAACATAACATTCAGTTCATTGAGCAGAATTAAAATGATCATTGTGCAATACCAGATTACATTTGCAGGGATTAAAGATGAAATCCGGTAAAATGTCTGCTCTACAATAGGGTGGCCAGAGAATATTATATTTAGATTTTAACCTAAATTTACTGTTAAGACTTTAATATACTTAGTGTAATTTTTTTGACATGTATGAGACTGTCACATAATAAAGACAAGAACATCATTTGGGAGCCTTGTCAAGAATATAGTTACTATTAACTTTCCTCTCTTTAAGGGAATATATAAGCTGAAGTTGAACTCATGCAGCAGTCAGTACATAATCAGTTCAGAAATCCAGTGACAGTCCACTGACCCACTCAATTCCCCTATCAAAGACTATAGTTAATGAACCCCAAATGGCTTGGTTGACATTTGCTTTTCTGCCATAAAAGACTCTTTTTGAAGTACTGCTGTGTAAGCTCTCATAGTGCAGATGCAGTTGGCAAAGCGTGTTCAAACAGGACACACAGAAGGCATGAGTTCAAATGTCCCTTCACTCATTATTTTTAATATGGAAATTCACTCATGAAAATTATGTGGACTTCAGCTCCCAACAGTGCTCATTAGCAAGATAAATAAGACTCAAGGTCTGGAGAATACAAAATAAAAACCTTGCCTGGGGCACTGAAATTCAATGTGATGGCTTAATTGATTTGAGCCAGGAAAAGAATGGTTTCCTTCACTGATCAAGTAGGAAAACTGAGAATGAATGATTACCTACATTGTTACAGTAGAAAGCATAGAACACCCCGGAGACATAGCAACCCAAGATGCCGATTGAAATGCCGGCGTAATCCAAAGCCATCCATCGGCGGCTGGTTTTCTCTGAACGATGGCAACAAAAGAGGTGATATCCCACTGAACATAACATGCAGACCTGAAAATGAAAGAATAGGGACACATTTATTTACACAGACTACTGCAAATGCTAAAAATGCACTGCAACAACTAAAACCGCTGTCAATATAAAGTCATTGTAGTCCCATGCGGTAGGGAGCTAATAGGGTGTCACATTTACCTTAGGTATGTAGCTTTTACAGAGAAGCATTTCTTTCAGGTGCCCTGGGTAACATATCAGTCCATATGAAACAAAACTTCATGCTCTCATTTTTTTTTAGTACAGTACTACTGGTACTAAAATTAAAAGGGATGTAAGAGGTGAATTTATATTTATCAAATAAAAAGATTTTTAAAGGAAAGGAAATGATGAGGAGTACTACTTACAAATTGTACATAAAAGTAAATTATTTTCAACTGCCCAACCTATATAGGTTTGTTTTAGTGTTTTTTTCTCTCTGTGCTGCCATTACTGACATTTTCTTACAAAGAAGACAAGGGAAGCACAGACTGTGCTGGATAAGTGAATAGCGTCCATTCTGACAGACCCAGCACCTATCTTTCCTTCACAGAAGGTGCCAATCCTTCAGGCTTAGTTAAGACAAGTGTAGAGGGTGCAGTGTGGTTACTGCTTCCTACTGAAGTACACACACAATTAAAGAGGTTACATGTAGCACTTCATATACAGTTGCTTGTAGTAAATAAATGAGGGTGACAGTGATCCGTTCAGGAATTACTTCTGCCTATAGTATAATAGGTTAAACCTCTGGTTCTTTAGGAATGTGAATTCAGCCGAGCGGCAGGCAAGGTGTCATGCACTGGGAGTCACCCGGGAAGGTCTGCTTCCTCTGCTCATCTGAACATAGCCTACCCTGTTTCCCCTATAATAAGGCACTGTCTTATATTTTTTGAAATGCCAAAATATGCCCTAGGTCTTATTTTCAGGGGGATATCTTATTTTTCCATGAAGAAGACTACAGTACACATTTATTGTTAAAAATCACTCATGTGCCATTGATTGTCCCCTTCTGATCACTCACGTGCCATTCATTGTCGCCTTCTGATCACTCTGTGCCATTCATTGTCCCCTTCTGATCACTCTGTGCCATTCATTGTCGCCTTCTGATCACTCATGTGCCATTGATTGTCCCCTTTC
>NC_092860.1:76206192-76227777 GCF_032062135.1 Pyxicephalus adspersus
GATCACTCATGTGCCATTGATTGACCACTTTCTGATCACTACCGTATGTGCCATTGATTGTCCCCTTCTGATCACCGACTCACTTTTTTTTGGCTTCTATGGCCGGGTAACAGACTCCATTAGGGCAGGGATCAGCAGCTTGCTTGTCCTTTGAAGTTACTTTCAGTTTCACTCTGCACTGCAGCCAGCATCCAGGAGTCACACAGAGGCACGCAGTATCAGGTATCGGAGGATGTCTTATTTGAAGGGGGGTGCTTTATTTTAATTGAGCAAAAATCAGGGGGTGGCTTATTTGATGGGGATGCCTTATCATCGGGGAAACCTGGTAAGTGAAAGCTTGCCAATACTCTTTGTATGTCAGCTAAGGGTTGTCAGTAATTTATCCACCTACAGCAAAAGACTTCAGACCTAGGAAGATATCATTTTAAAAACCTAAATACCAAAAGCACGAGAGAGCTCAGAAATAGATAACCCTGTGTAAACCTCATTGCCATAAACTGCACTGCCCAAGGTCTGTGGTAATCTGAAATAACACTCACCAGCCCCTAGAATATATGAATCCTGATTTTCCTGTTTTTTTTTTTTTGCTTTGAGCATGTGTGTTTCCGGTTAGCATCAGTATATGATTAACAGGGACATTGTCAGTCTACCCCTTTATGAACGATGACAACTGATTGATTGTACTGTTTTAATACAGACTAACAGATGTTGTTACTTTTTAATGTAATTGCACTATTAACAAAGCTTTCAACCTGCATGTGATCACCATGTCATAATTGGCATAATAATCACATGATCCAGAACCACTCTGGCCATAAAAGTTTTCTTTAAAGCTGATCCACTTTAGTACTATAGGTAAAATTTCAGCATGTTAAAATCTAACACGTTTTTGAGATCCAACCAGCTTTCAGAAATTTCCTAATGACTTTCTTGGTCCTTGTCACAATGGAAACACCAACAGTATTAAAAACATGAATGATGTTCAAATCTTCACTACACCATCAGAAAAAAATATGTTCTTTAGATTCACCATAAAGGAACATTGTTGTCTTTCCCATGTAGGGCAAAATAACACCAACCCACATCCACCAAATAAACCTGCCTTACCAGCACTCCCACCTCTGTCAGCAAACATATCTGGTGTTCCCTGGTATAGGGGATCTTTGACCTCCCCCCATGTGGCAGTGTTTTGGTCTAGGAACCAGAAGTGAATTCCCCTTCAAACACACTGTCACTGTACAGACACAGTCACGGTGTCTCTTAAAGTAACAGATAATGAAAAAGAGCCATCCAGTGTGGCTACATACAGATGTCAAAAAATTACAAAGTGTGAATTACATTCTTCCCTATTTGACATTACAATAGGGCCAGAAGCAGCCATATTGCCTGGTTAGCTCATATTCTGTCCAGAGGGAAAACAGTGACAAAGAATTTTGTTTTTAATTTTACTTTACTTGTTATGAGTTTTCCTGGTTTGTTTACACAGCAATTAGAGTGTTAACCTCTCTCTCTATACAAAAAAGCATCCTCTTCCAGCTAGGATCTAAGTCTGCCATTCTTCTGGTTCAGTTTTTGTAAAAAAGTAAAAATAATTCTTTCAACCCTGTCAGTACAAAAAAAAAAAAAAAACTGTCCCCAGGAGTAATAATGGCAAAACATTGTTACTAGTTACTGTCGTACTACACACAGTGAGCACAGTAAACAAATGATACCTTATATCAGGCTTTATGGACTTTTTTAACTTTGGGGAACCATTGAAATAACTTCTAATGGGGAACCCCTCTCATAATTCCTATATCCACAACTTTCAGTACATTAATGTAGTGGTCAGTAGGAAGAATGCCTCTAACATTGCTGGTCATTGGGAGAATGTCACCCTTACACACAGCCAAAAATATAATTGGTGTCAAATTGCTTATTGCTCAAGGAGCCCCTAGCAACCTCTGGTGGAAGCCTATGATTCCAAGTAGCCCAAAGGAATTAGAAGATGACCTCATGACCATGATGTATGATATACTGGCATTTATTGATAAAGATGATCATGCCAAACCTGGCTGAATAGAAATATGCTAGTAAGCATGTAACACACCAAGAAGCACTATGTAATGCAAAGGTATGATGCCATGAGGTCCTTATCATATGATTTATCTTGTAGATTAGAAAAATAAAAAATCTGTCCTTGAAAAAACATATATTTGTATTTACAACAAATAGGCTTACCTGAAAGCAGAACAGGCAGATGGAGCAAATAACAAAATCTTCTCTGGTAGCATTTGCAGAAGGCAAAACAGACATCATGTCGTAGACACCTAAAACAAAGAATAGTAGGAAGCCGAGCAAGTGACTCCATATGTTCACAGTTTCATTGGACAGGATAAAAAGGCTGGAGAAAAAGAAAATGGTAAAATCAGCAAGGCATAGAACAGTGCCATAAAGCTAATATACCAATACAATGTAAAGAGCAAACACGAAAGCCAGGTGAAGTAGCAAACAACATTCAGTTAGAGTTTAGGTAAGTCAGTTTATTGAAACATGATTATTTGACTGGTGGCTGTACTTTGTACCTACAAGGCTGAAGTTCTTAGACAAACTATTTTGGAGGGCATAATTAGTAGAATGTCAAACTTCAAATTAAACCATAAAACCATAAAAATCCCCTAATTCTTCTTCCCCGTGTTATATAAAAGCAAGTTTTTTTCCTTCTTTTTAAGCATCAGCAATGAACAAGCTAAAACAATGAATAGAATACAAGATAGTGCAATCGGACGGCGCATGCATCGGGAAAGCAGTAGCTGGAGAACTGGATTCAATAGTCTGGTTTTAGAGCTGCCCACTCCACTGAAACAGCCCTTACTAAAGTGGCCAATGACCTCATCAGAGCTAAGTCTCAAGGCAACTTTTCCCTGCTCCTTCTCCTTGATCTTTCCTCTGCTTTTGACACTGTTGATCATCCCCTTCTAATACAAATCATGTGCTCCATTGGTATCTGTGACACTGCTCTCTCTTGGTTTGCTTCCTATCTGTCTGACCGCTCCTTTCAAGTTTCTTTCAATGGTAACTCCTCCTCACCCACTCTCCTCCCTGTTGGTGTCCCCCAAGGGTCAGTCCTTGGACCGGTCCTCTTTTCTCTGTACACCTTCTCTCTCGGTAGTCTCATATCCTCCTTTGGCATACAGTACCATCTGTATGCTGATGACACCCAAATTTATCTGTCCACCCCTGACCTGTCTCCCTCAGTCCTGGATAAGGTCTCATGCTGCCTGTCGGCCATCTCATCATGGATGTCTGACCGATTCCTGAAACATCCTGGATAAAACAGAACTCATCATCATCCCCCCCTCAAATTCCAAATCCCCCCCTGACATATATCTAACTGTTAACAACACTGTTATTCGGCCCTCCCCTCAGGCACGTTGTCTTGGTGTCACCTTTGACTCGGCCCTCTCATTTACCCCCCATATTCAGAACATTTCCAGGTCCTGTCACTTTCACCTACGCAACATCTCCAAAATCCGCCCCTACCTGTCCCCTGAAACCACCAAACTCCTTGTACATGCTCTTATCATTTCTCGTCTGGACTACTGTAACATCCTTCTCGCTGGTATTCCACTAACCCGACTCTCCCCTCTACAATCTATTATGAATGCTGCAGCCAGACTCATCCATCCTTCGCTCCGCTCCTCTTCCGCTACATCTCTTTGTAGTTCTCTCCATTGGCTTCCTTTTCACCTTAGAATCAAATTTAAGCTCCTGTGCTTTGCCTTCAAATCCCTACACAGTTATTGTCCCACTTACATCTCTGACATGGTTAAAAAATACTCCCCTTGCCGCTCTCTCCGCTCCTCCAATGACCTACTACTGACTTCCTCACTCATAACCTCATCACACGCACGAATACAAGACTTTTCTAGAGCTGCTCCAACTCTCTGGAATGGTCTTCCTCGTCCTATTCGGCTTGCTCCTACTTTCTGCTCATTTAAAAGAGCACTCAAAACCCATTTTTTCAAACTTGCCTACCCGGCTTCTTCTGTCATTTGAAACCATCACTACTTCCCACACTACATATCTCACATCCTTTGTGTGTGAAATTCCCCCACCTACTAGATTGTAAGCTCTTCGGGGCAGGGTCCTCTCCTCCTGTATCACTGTCTGTATTAGTCTGTCATTTGCAATCCCTATTTAATGTACAGCGCTGCGTAATATGTTGGCGCTATATAAATCCTGTTTAATAATAATAATAAATAATAAATTCAATAGGCTTGTAAGAGCCTCATGGCATACTGGGGCTGAGCTCTGCACATCTCTTAAACTTTTTAACATGCAATTTTAAGGTCTTAGGAAAGTTTTTGGACTATGTGTGACTACAAGGTAGGAAATGTTTTTTCTTTGACAATGTAATTATATGAATTTAAGTATACAATATTGTTGATTTTTTTTGGCATTACAGTGTTTCTCCTGAAGAAGCACTTAAGAGTGAAACGGGTACAGAAACACGCTTTCTATGGACCTTTATATGCAACAGTAGGAAGAATTGCTGGACACAGTGAAGAATGTTATCCTTACAGATAGCCAAAAACATAATTGTCACTTAAACTGACCAAAGAGGCACAAATTGCTCATTGCTCAGGTAACTAGCAACCTCTGGAGGAACCCTGCCAAACACTGATTAAGGAACAAAAATTCTGGCATCTTTGGAATGATTACATAGGTAACATGACCCAAATAGCCCAGTGAATGCGTAGATGACTTTACAGCCTCATACCTCTCCTTACACCTTACCTTGTGCCCCCTCATTTATTTAAGGTTTACACCATTTGGATTTTTGAAGAATCCCAGGGGTATAGAAGTTGTTTATACTGAGATCATCAAATAGAAGAGAGTATTCCTCACATGGAAGTAGTTGGGATACTGATTATGAACTTGGAAGTGCTTACTATTAAGAAAGACCTGTTACAAATACAGCTGTGGTGTATATGGAAAATAAAACATCAGGTGACTATAACCTAAAATTATATAATTTTACATAAGTACAATGTGGCCTGACTCAAAAAGTCCTATGCCTACAATGGTCTAGTGGCCAACAAGTACACATTCCTGATCAACTAAAAACATAACTGATTCAGAGGTCCCATATGACAGGTCAGTGAGTGTTTTGCAGGAATATCTGTTTACCATGTGACCATTTATCTTACCTTTTCAGACATAAACGGGATGGAAGATAAGCTCTATATCCATCAGTAATGTATGGATTATCTTTAAGGAAAACAGGAATTTGCTCAAAAGTATAAAGTCTAATTCCTCTTGGTAGAAGTACAGGCCAGTATTGGTAACTACCCAGTTCGATGTAGTGTGCGCTTTTTAGCAATTTCTGGTGCATGATGGCGAATATTTCTCGGAGCCCTGGAACAAACAAACAATTTTTAGCTGAATATTAACAAAGATTATAACAACCGATTGTGCAAGTTGATTTCTTGGCTTTCCTTTAACACAGTAGAATAAACAGGTTGGAATTTCTACAACAAGCAAATAAATAAAAACATGCTCTTGAATTGGACTGTGCGGTAGTTTTTAAATAATCTGATGAATTAAACTTTTTTTAAGGTTTGATTACTTCATTCCCAGCAGTACCACATGTGCTAAACATCACATTTTTTATGTATCTCTGTACTCTACAGTACATTAGCTAAGAATTGGTTTTAAGTTGGATAAGGTGAGGTTTGAGAGGATGAGATTTTCACACTGCACAGGACTGCAGAGATGTAAGAGGGCTAATATGGGTATGATAAAGAAAGCAATAACTTCTTCCCACAGTGAAAGCTTATTTAAAAGAGAAAGTTACAAAGTAAGAAAAAGCAAAAAGATTAACACACATTAAGACCCTCATTGCGCTGTATAAAGGATTTAACTTGGTAGCCAATTGAAGGCATATTTAAACCAATATTCTAAACAAGTGCCATGTAGGACCATCTAACCATAAACACCTTGCATATAAGGTTATATGCTGCTTAGTATATGAAGCTGGGTGGCACCCGCAACATAGTGAGGATAGGTGAGTTTATTTAAATTTTTCCAATCAGCCAAGTTGTTTTTTTTACTGCCCATTCTACAATAAAAGACCTGTCTTCTAGCAATATTTTTTAAATTTTAACTTTTCAATGTAATCAATTTAAGACTTAGCACAAACAGAACATTAATTACAGAAACATACAAAGCATTATAGGAGACAATGGGCCTGATTTATTAAAGCTCTCCAAGGCTGGAGAGGATACACTTTTATCTGAGAAGCTGGGTGATCCAGGAAACCTGGAATGGATCCGGTTCAGAATTGAAAACACTTGCTAACAAATAGTAAATTACTTTTAGGAAATCCATTCCAGGTTTGGTGATTGAATCACCCAGCTTCACTGATAAAAGTGTATCCAGCCTTGGAGAGCTTTAATAAATCATGCCCAATAATTCAAGTTATCTTGGAACAACTTATCAACTGACTGACCTTCGGAGCCTCAAAATGCCTGACTGCAGAACAAGAAGACTAAACTATCCTCATGTTCCACAGTAAGACATTCCAAGGACCCAAACAACAATAATTTGTGTTTTTACCTTTTTATAGTACAATTCTTTCTAACAGATGAGCTTTTATTATGTAAAGAACCTTAATGTAACACATTAATATCTAATATTGCAATATGATTGAAAAATTATTTTTGAATTTTATTATAATTATTTTATATATTTTACAATAATATATAATCAATTTTGTATTTGTTTATGTGTTTATATTTTTTTGTTAGGTACAACTGGTACAAATGGGATTTATATTATAAGGATGGTGACAACCTTTTTTCAGTAACATGGGCCATAAAGAAATCATATGAAAGAAGAGATGAATGACCCCACCACCTTTTTTTTTTTTTTATAAGTGTTGGAGATTATGCAATAATCAGTATCTTATCCAAAGCATTAATAAAAAAAGTATATATAAAAACAAACGTTATGCATGAGCAGTGCTTAGATCCTCTGTCAGGATTTTATAATTGCCTGCTTTACTAATCACTGATAACCTCCATTACATGGGGCGGCTAGAGACTACACATCGCCCTAACATAGCTACACCCAGTACTCACCTAATCCTAGGGGAAAACACTCCCTAAATGAAGGAGTGCTATGCAAATATTCGGGAAAACCCTACATTTTTAGTTGTCATCAGGACAGGAATGGAGAGAAGAAATCATTAAACCACAACACTTGGAGCAGATTTCACCTCACTTCCTGCGTCTATCAAACAGGAAGTCAAGAGAAATCCCTCTGATGAGATACAAATGACAAACCCTGATCTCTGTGTTCGGGATCGTCCTCCTCCTGTCATTTAGTATTAGTAAGGTTGGAGATGAGCTGGAATCGCTTTTTAGGGATAATTCTCACCGGCAGTGGGCTTAGCTCTTCCTCAGGCCATGAAACCCTGCCGCTTGGGCTGGGCCCCTGTAGGAATGAATGGGGGCTGTAGGGATCAGTCCTAGTGCCGGTATGTTTTTGTGCCAGTTCTCAAGCGGCCGGCCCTGAAGCAGCACAAAATCCCACAGCAGCCAGAGTCTAATATGAAGAGTTGTGCTTTACCCTCCCCTTTAACTACTGTTATGAAAATACATCTTTGGCATTAGATATAAATGAAATGGAGCATTTATTGATAGAGGTCTGTTCAATATAAGTGTCAGCTGTGTGGAGGGATTTCATTGCTCTGTGTGTACAAGGCAGCCATGACAGCATAAACAATAGGAACTGTGTCACGTGACACCCCCCCTGAGCCCAGACCTGGGATTGGTCGGCTGTAACACAATATGTCTATGTAGCGGCTGGACAGATACTTTATAACAGTGCAGACGGGTGACGTGTGCGCCTATTGTTATATATACAGAGCCCATAACAAAACAAAGCACCGCATCGAGAAAACCCGCCCACTCTCCTGCCCGTGTCCCAGGCTGCTATCCCCTGCGTTCCCCCTCACTACCCCGGGCTCACCTATTTCTCACCATGGAACACTGACCCATCCGGGCCCGGCCACACTCACAGTCAAGCCGTCCCAGGTCTATGACGTCACCGCGCTGCTATAAAGGGGGCGGAGCTAGCGGTGTCTATGGGATGACAGCTGTGGTGGTAGTGGCTGCACACAGTGCAATGTGTATGGGATCTGTAGAAGGGCTGTGACACTGCTCCTCATACCTACACACACACACACACACACTCTGTGTGTGTGTGTGTGTGTGTGTGTGTGTCCAGCAGTTTGTGATCTTTGTATCACTCTTACCATATACATAGCTCCTGTTTTTATATTCAAATCCCTCTATTCATCATTTCTCCACAAATGTCACATTTGTAGCTGTAATGTAAAGATCTGGATCAATTAATGTACTAACCAAAGGCTTTCTACCTTATACAAAGACCTATGTGTGGGAAGGATGTGTAGGGATTGCATTTAGTATTTACTCTTTTCTTTTTATATTTAAGTTATCCTTTTATGTACATATAGATACCATCCTACAAGCTGTCCTACTGAAATTACAGTAATAGGAGTTAGGGCAATCAGAATAACACTGTGCGGGGTGCCTGCAACTGGTTCATCATATTTTATTATAATGATTTTTTTTAAATTCAAGTACCTTTAAAATAAATTATTATTAAAAATGTTGTTGTAACTTGTTTAGGCTGTTCACAAGTGTGCCCACGGGTCATTCCCAAGAGACTCCAAGCCATGTGATCAGCCACGTGCTGAGTGTAGTGATGGCGAGCGTTAACCAACGCACCCAATGGCACCTATTACTTCTCCTTGAAAGCCGAATCTGAAATGAGACCATGTTTCTTCGGCTGGGTATACATGTGCAATGGTTCTCGTTCAATATTTGGCTCAGGGCTGAAATCAGACGGGAATCTTGCATGTGTACAGTGCTCGTCATCCATTGTCCAAATGACTGTCCTGGCAGATCAACGGATGGATGGATGATGAACGATGGTAATAGAAGTGCCCACGAGGGTCAGTACGCCAGTTGCTACCATTCAGTGAACAACCCGCGCTATAACTCTCTGTGAATTACATAACATCTCCTCCTCCCTTCTCAGCACCATCCTAGTAGGCACTCCACTCTTCTCAGCAAGGTAAAGTGAGGTTACATTTTCATTTATTCCATCTAATTGCTTTTGTTTTTAAGTACTTTACTTTTAAGCAGTGTTTAAATTATTTTATACAGCCCCATCAATGTATAATATGCCAATAACAATAGGATTTTTTTTCATTGGAAGGGATTAAAAATTTTCCTTTTATTTCTTATGGGAAAATTTGTTTGGTATAAGTCCAAGGATCTGGAACGGATGAAGGACTTATACCAAGATACCACTGTAAAACACATGAACCTGAAGGATTCTCTTCCAGAGAACATTTAGGTGAATGTCAGATTCTCTGCTTTATAAATAGACCCCTAAAAGTTCCATCTATACCAGATATCTCCATTGCTTTTTTTGTGGGTTGAATGGTAATTTGTCTGCTTTAATTCATTATGATCCATGTCCCTGGAGTATAGAAAAGTTGTGTCTATTTTTCTATAAGTGTAGTAGTAATAGTGTTCCTTTTTACATTCATAAAGGTGGAGAATATGATAAAAAGTTTCTAAAACAACTCTTTAATTACAGGCATTGCAATTATATTCAACAGTTACAACTCAAAGAACTTCACACTTTCAAGATATAGATCACTCATGGTTGTAGCTAACAAAGAAAAATTCAAGTGAACATATTCTGATAATAATTATATTAACTAAAAACAATTATCTTGACTGACTTTTTTTTACACTGTTGAAGGGGATCCTCGAAAATATCATACAAAACTAATCCCAAGAAATCTCAATAAAATCAAAATAGAACTCTTAGCATTTATGCAAAATTAAGTGCTAATTGTTGCATTGTTCTGGGTAGGTCCCTTGTTACTGGAATTTACAAACCCAAAAATGACACAACTAAATTAAACAAACTAAAAAAAAATACAGAAAATCTTGATAGTGGATTTTTTTTTCTTTTTTGAATCTTTGGATAAATCTTCTTATAACTTGAGTGTATTCATCTACTCATTAATGCTCACCATGGTGCTGAAACAAACAATGCTTCAGCTACCTGGCCCAGTTGATGACCATTGTCCTGACCATGGTGCTGAATTGGTGGATAAGTACTGTTTTACCCCATGCCTATAGAATGCTGGCAGAATGTGCTCTTGGAATAAACTACCGAATCACAGCCCCACCTGTTCACCTATCTGAGTGTCACAGGTGTGATCTGCCACAATTCATACATTCTGCAGCCACAACCTTCCCTACTGCCATCTATAATCATATAAAGAAATCCTTAAAAACTTCAATGGGGATGTCTTCCAAGTATGATTATTGTTGGAAGCTGGCCCCATAGAAGGCATGTTCAGGGGGAGAGAAAATTGTCACCAAAAGTTGATCATCAGGCAGGTAATGGCTGCCATACCCAGGCAAGACGGCAATAAAGAGGGAGTGGAGACTGTTAGTTATATGAGGGTGGCTAAACAGCGTAGACAGTTGCAAAGTCCTTTAACATACTGGGCCTGATTTAATAAAGCTCTCCAAGGCTGGAGACAATACACTTTCATCAGTGAAACTGGGTGATCCAGCAAACCTGGAATCTCCTGGAACCTGAAGATTCATAAAAATACAGAAAAAGATTCCAAAAAGAATATGCATTCAAAAATGCACTGCATGTATTTTTGTCCCGCCATTGTACTCAAAATGCTTGCTCTTTGCCCCCCCCCCCCCCTTAATAGCAAAGGTACTGGTACATAACAAAGTCTCCTTAAATGGTCTCAACTGATCAAATAGTTACATAACCATTACTAGCTCATTTTAGTCAAACTCTAAATTGTAAATATATTGTAAACAACATGCACTTATTACGAGATATGCTCATATTATGAAATAATATTTTGTCTTTTACCAGCTACTTTCCCATTGCCTGCCGGGGCATAACAGTCGCGACTTTCTTCTTAGCAGGTCACTTCCATCCCAACAAGTCTGTGAATGATCACAAGGACACAGACTTGACTTACTGGACTACACAAATCCACCCGTACATCCAAAATTCATTTATTCAGTATTCCATATTTTTTTGTTTAACATGCTTAAAAATATTAATCCTTAGGTGGCTCTCTAGGTGTAACACCAGAAAGCCTTACCATCCCTGATACAATGGTATGGTGATATCATACCACTGGTTAGAAATGGTTAGGATAAATCCAGGGCAAAGCAACAGGTTAATTTTAAAACTGGTAACCATAGCAGAATATATTTACCTTTCTTTTAGTCTCCTGACATTTTATTATTCATCAAGATCAAGGGGAAGAAGCCTTAACCAAGCTCCAAGCCAACCTTAGTCAGAACTTAGCAGGGCATAGCATGGATGGCGTGCCCCGTGTTACAGTACTATGTGTCTGAGCAGCCAGGCATTTAACCAGCATTGCCAAGCTGAAGGAACTAAACTAAATCACATGCCCTACCATAAACATGAAGCATGGCCATTTCTAGGCATAATCGACCCAGGAAATGCCAATCATGGCCAGTCATTGTGCTTATAATCTAAGGTCACACTACAAGCGCTGGACTTCTACTTGACAGCTGAATCTGCCAGACACTGGAAGAGGTAGCCTTGGCTTTTCATCCATGAATTCCTGTGCCGCTCTACATATGGGGGGAGTAAATGGGAGCAGCAACTCTCGTGATACAGTAAGGCAGGCAGGATAGTGGAAACAAAATGGTATCCCCACCATTACGTGGTGCCCTAGGACAGTGGTTCCTAACCTTTTGGACGTCACGGACCAGATAAATTTACAGACCCTGGACGGTGCATGCGCAGGGAACCATGTGTCACTCATAGGGGAAGAAACTTACCCCAGAGTGACGTCACGATGCCAGAACCCACCCACTGTCCCATCGCAGGTCTGATCCTAAAATTGGAGAGTGGGCAGGTTGTGTCCAGAGACAAAACCTGTCCACTGTCCTGAGCCTGCGATGGAAACGGGAGACATGGTCCCTGGCTCAGGCTGGTTTATCCTTGCTCAGGGGTGCACTGGCCAGAGCCACGGACCCCAATAATTTACTCGCAGACCACAGGTTGGGGACTGCTGCCCTAGGAAAGTTACATATCTGCTGTGCCTTCCACGTGCTACAAATGCTAATGAATAGAACTAGACCTGCATTTTCAAAAGACCCGGACAGTTCATATTCTGCCACAATGTGCTGGTTACTTGACAAGCAACCAGGAGAATGAATGAGAAAAGATGATTAAACCAACTACCACATTTATTTTTAAGTATTTTTAAGTACATGAGATAAGCCAAATCTAATGCTTAATTGTATTGTAAAGTTATACTTCTTTTGTTAAAAATATAAAATCATCCCACTGTAATATATTTCTAAAATGTGAGATTTTCATCTCCAGCTTTAAATTCATAAGGTCTTTAAATTAAAACGTTGAATTGCTTTGAGCATGAAACAAAATTTACTGTGTGGCTCCCAATTGTCTCGTAGTACTACATTTCGACCTCTGAGTACATTCCTGATATTGTCACTTTCAGAGGATACTTCCACCTTTCTTCTTTCACAGTCTCGGACTTGTAAAAAGTTAATGGCATATCATAATGTGGATGTATGTTTAATGATTGTTCATCAAATGATCGTTTATGAAATAAAAAAGAGAATTCTCCTTCAATAAATCTGCCACCTACACTCTGCCCTTGAAATTAATGCGCAATCACTGTAGTAAAAGCTGTCCGTCATTGGCCTCCTGCCTGATTCAACATCACTGTACTAAGTAATTGTGTTAGCCTGAGCTGCTTCTATAGAATGTGCTACCCTTATACTGTTCCTAAAAACTTACCATTTACTTTTTCTCTTAAAAAGAAATTAATGGATAATAATATTTTTTACATTTTTAAAGCAGGTAAATGAACATGTTGTACTTCCCAAAATTCTTAGAAAATGGAAATCATTACTTTTTAAAATTTAGTTCCACCCTAAATGCATATATGGTCTAATTTAAAAAGTTTAGACACCATCACATTTGAGTCTGCATGCAGCACTCATGACACGTCATCTAGTAATATGGGTTTTTTTTCATACTATTTTTCTAGAATCTTCTATGGTAAAGTGTAACTGTCCTGCCATTCTTTACAGCTCCTTAGTAATGCACAATTCTTGAGTCATTTTCTTGGGTAATGTAAAGCTTTCATAGCAGTCTATTAGGTTTTAGCAGCTGTCATAACTTGTCTCTCCAATAACATGGTAATTCTATTGTATCAATAAGATTTTTACTGATATAATATACTGTAATATAGTAACCTTTCAAGTAAGATACTGCTCCCATGACACTCAATCTGGTAATATGCAGCCCTCATGTTGTCTCACACCTTTCAATGTACTGTTTTCAAGAAATGTCATACAGCACTTATTACTTTCTAACTAGAACTTTCTGCAAACATTTTTCACAACTTTCTCAGAACAGTGGTACAGCCCTAATATTATTTTGGAAATGCCTTTGAAACTCCTATAGTCCTCTTTTGGGTTATACACTGCTTTCTTTAAATTCTCTCTAAAATATAAAGCTGTAATAGAATTATTGGAAAACAAACAAACCTTATTACTAAAGATTCCAAAATTAAACAACCTGTCTCGGCTATAAAAACACTTTAGTTTTTTTTAAACACTTGCAGTGAATCAGGCATTCAACAAACATTCACTGTACGATAATTTTCCAAATGCATGTGCTTGTATAACAATAAGTAATTCATCACAAGTAAATGTTCATTACCATTCATGTAAAACAACTGTTGTTGCTGTTTAATATTATTAATCATTTTTATCAATATTAAATGAAGCTAATAGATTAATATAAGCAGATAAATTAATGTTCTTTTAAAATCAGACCTTGTAAATCAGGTCATGCAGAAGTTGCAATCGTCCAGCAGATGGCAGTACAATACTGTGTTTAATAATATAATTTTCTTCTACTCAGCAAACTGATGCTTTTTAATTACTGCATTATAGTTTTCTTATAACACATGTAAGTGACCCTTACATAATACAAACAATTATTATTTATTTTTAATGTTATAATTGTTGCTATAAAATTCACAAACATTCATTCATCCTACATTGTGAGGATATGAGGGCTCATGCAAAACTTGAAGCATTCAAAGGAAAGACGGGGGCATACTGGCTTCTGGGAGCACATAGGGAAGCCGCACTGCAAATGTAGTTTTATACTTATTTTTTTTTAGGATTTAGATTAAGGTCAGGTGCAGGAGGACCAAAATGGTACCCTAATGACTAGGTGGCATACTTAGTGCCTGCTTATGTCCATTATGTCTAGATATGGTTCTGAGTATCCAATTGCTAACTTTTCCAGATCAGCGATCAGGTTTGAAAAAGTGTGAACCCTAGGATATCTTCTTGATGGAGCATGTAGGCCATGAACCCCACAGTCCTGTAGGCTGTAATTAATACCAGTCCTTCCAGTAACTTTATTTTTAATTTACACAAAAAAAGGAAACACTTACATTACAGCCTATTTCACACTATTAGAAAAAAGTGAAATCTGTTGACAATACTACCAAAAATTCACTACTGTGATATGGCAATCAACAGCTGCATTGAACATGATTATCTGCTGTAGCTAACTCCAAATGCTACAAAAAGTCAGATCAGTTTTCTACAACACATAGCTTTCACTGAATACAATTAATTTAGTAAGAACAAATGCAAAGGAGGGTGATTTGGTAACTAAAGTGGTACCTCGGTATAAGTCTGCTTTGGAATAAGTCCAACTTGGTATAAGTACTGTTTGGACATGAAACATTTTGCTTGGTATACAACCTTTGTGCTAGATCTTGTATGGGTCATAATGAGTCACAACACCGCACACTACCCTTATTTACCTCTCTTGAGACAAAGCCACAACAGCCCACAAGGGTCAGTACGCCAGTTGCTACCATTCAGTGAACAACCCACGCTATAACTCTGAGAATAACATAACATCTCCTCCCTTCTCAGCACCATCCTAGTAGACACTCCACTCTTCTCAGCAAGGTAAAGGGAGGTTACATTTTCATTCATGTATTTTAGTATTAAGCAGTATTTAAATTATTTTATACAGCCCCATCAATGTATAGTATGCCAATAATAGAATTTTTTTTCATGGGAACGGATTAATCATTTTCCTTTTATTTCTTATAGGAAGCATTTGGTATAAAGTAAACTGTTTGGTATAAGTCCAAGGATCTGGAACTGATAAGGGACTTATACCAAGGTACCACTGTACTATATATTGCTGCTACAAAGTTGTTAAGGTGCCATGAACCTATAGGGCTTAAGTGTGCACCATATATCAAGTTACAAACTAGCTCTCACATTTTTACAGAAAACTCACTTTTTGCCTGCCAGGCATCCTAATATGGCATCTGCATTAGTTGGGTATTTGATACTGTGTACTTTTCCTCTGAATACCAATGGTTTGATAGAAGAAAACACATAATTATTTATAAAAAATAAATAATATTACACCTGTTAAAAAGATTACTTACATGTCTCTAATAAATTGACTTTTGGCTAGACTAGGCAGTGTTCCAGTAGACTATAGGCATAGTTCCAGTAGATCTGTTTACCTATAGGTGATAATATCTACCTCTAAAGTAGAGCCCCAACTTGGATTTTTCATACTTATCTGCAGGTATGAGTTCTAACTCCACTTTATTCTGCAGGGCAGTTTTATCTACCTTTTATCTGAAAATAATAGCTTTGGAGAACAGTCAGCATACTGTTGTGTTAAGGTTCCCCTGTAGTTCTCAGTGTAAATGGAGGACTTAATGAAGCAGCTGCCTCAGTAAATGGTCTTAACTTTGGACCCAGAAAGCAAAGTAGCCATACCCATTCAGATTGAACTGAAAAGACTTCTGGGGCATATAGTACATGTGTTGCCTCTGTTACCCAATTCCCATACCGTAGGAAGAGAAGAATGGGACTAGGGAGGTCACTTGACTGCTATATTACCAAAAAAGGAGCACTAAAGGGACTAGAGATACAGATACTTTGATGCCTTGAGCTCAGTTTCATGAATACATTTACAGGTTTCTGTGCTGATGCCTTTTTGGCTTTCCATATTTTTTATATGTAATTAAGTTACAAACTGTATTATGTTAATTCTGAAAATCATGTAAATTCCTGAAATAAATAACAATGCCAATAACATTCAAAATGTCTTTTTTTTACAAGGTCCTGGGGTGCTAAAATTAATTTTTCATTTTGTTGTGTTCATTTATAGAGAATAATCCCTCCTACTGTATATTTTCCTAGCTTGTTAAAAGTTAATTAATGATGAATGAAACTGCATGAGTTTGGTTCTCAAACAGCTTTGCACATCTCGCTCGAAGTTTGCAAACTTTGCAGCAAACTGTATTGAAGTCTATGATAGCAATTAGTGTTCAGTTCTATACATAGAGCAGATAAGCAAGCTGTTGTCAAACAAAAGGTATAGGAAGCCTTCACTGATATAAGGTACAAGTACTGATATCAAAATTAAATTATTAATTTTAATAAACACTATATAAATAAATATAATTAAAGAATGTGTAAGGGGGGGGGGGTCATGGTGGTGGAAGAAAAAAGTCAGTTCTGCACAGGGGCCCACTTCATCATCATCATCAGGCACAGCCCAGAAGACTTCGGAAGAGTTGGCAGAAACTTACAAGCCAATGGTGCAAATACATACTATGGTGACATGGATGGAAGAAAGCACTGATGATTTTCATCAGACCTGTAACTAGCAGTCCAGCAAAAACAGGTCATTTTAAATTACATTTGTAGAGTACATACCTGCTTTAGACACACACCCTTTAATTGTGTATGAACTTTCAAGATGTAGGTGTAATGCGCCTGGGCACACAAACCACAACCAACTCCAGATATCCTTCAATCAGGCTTTATTCAGTGTCATAAAGCACAGCAAGGGTTAAGTCCAAACAAGCAAAGTACAAAAGGGTAAGGCAAAGACAGGTCAAGAACAATCCGAGGTCAGGGCTGGCAGCAGGCAGAATGGTCAGTAACAATCTGAGGTCAGGGCAGGCAGAGTTCAAGCAGAGTCAACTTCAGACCAGGTCACTATGGAGATGACAAAAGCAGGTAAACTTAACCAACACAATGACGCACCCAAGCACACTGAGTTCACAGAGGCTTATAGCGGGCAATGGTGTACAGGACAGGCTCTCCTTAAATGGCCAGAGTGACCAATGGCCTTGAGCCACCTGGCGCCGTCTGATAGGAGACTAACTGAATCCCATGCGGCCGATTGGCCGCAGGGAATTCAAACTAACTATGTCCCGCCCTGGGGCGAGGCAGCCGAGTGCCATGCCCTCGGGGGGTACAAGAGGGACGCATTGTAGCACGCGCACCTCTTCCCACAGTACTCCTAGGACGTGCACTACTTTGCAAATGCAAAGGAGTGCTGAGAGCAGGATTTTCAGTAACCACATCTGAAGGGATGCAAGGGATGCTGCCTGGCTGAACAGTAGTTTGGCCAGGACGGATCCCTCCGCCTGCATAGAGAGACAAGCTGCAAGCAGAGCAGCAGCCTCGGCCATGCTCCCTGCTACAGCGGCGTCTCCCCCTGTGGCTGGGAACCCCAGGGACACCGCAGGATCGCAGGACGGGTAAGTTCCTTACAGTAGGCATATTATATCAGGATAGGTTACATTAGGTTAGGTATTTATGGGATTTTAATGCAGCAAACTAATTATTAAGGTATATGCTAAATACAGTAAATGGTATTGTATTATCTATTTTAATTTAATTAACTGAGCAATTTATTGATTAACTTAGCCAGTTTGGTTAACTAATGGATTTATGGGTTGTCATATATTTTTTTAATTAAATATTGGATCAATTAATAAGGTTTACTTTTTCACTTCATTGATTAGTGAGGTTGCAAGGATTAAATACGATTTTATTAACTGGTTTGTTTAATTTTTTGAATGTCTATAAATAGAATGATTTTTGGGGGGAATTTTTTTCTGCGACCTAGATATGAAATAAATATAACACTTTAAAATAAAGGTATATAGTAACTTATTTAAAACAGTTTTTATATGAATTATTCTTTTATTCTCTCATGTCAAAAGTATTTTAGGAACAAAACAATTAACTCGTAAAAGTTGGCAATATAATATCATACCATGGTAAAAATTTACCTAAAATTTCTGCAAAAAATGTGCCTGATTTATTAAAGCTCTCCAAGGCTGGAGAGGATACATTTTCTCAGTGAAGCTGGGTGATCCAGCAAACCTGGAATATATCTGGTCCAGGATGCAAAACATTTGCTATCAAATAGCAAATGACTCTGAAGCAGTCATTCCAGATTTGCTGGATCATCCAGCTTCACATGAACGTGTGTCCTTCCCAGCCATGGAGAGCTTCAAAAAATCAGGCCCAATGTGTCCAAAATTGCCTAATCATATTTATTGTAGTTTATTTATTCTATTGATAACATTTGAAAAATATTTTAACCACATTTGCCATTAAGTGAATGAGACCATTATTAGGGTAATGAAACCAAGGCAATTGTCTGTTTTCCTCTAGGTATTCCTAAATATTTTGTACCTCTTTTTCATGTGTTACCCTTTAAATTACAGGTTTGCTTTTAGTTTAAGCAAACATGCCCTTATTTGATTCACAGAAAGTTTGGTGAACCCAGGTTCTCCCATGATAGTCTATTTTCTTCAGTCTTGGAGAACTTTTATAAGTTTGGTCCACTGCTTTCAACATGCCGAAACTAGACTGTATGATTTTAAAAAGAATCAATATGCCCTAAAAATAGAAAATATGAAAAATATTTTTTAATGTAAGCCTTACTGTACTGGTAATTAAATAAAAGACAGTTTTTATTTTATTTATTTTATTTAATTACCAGTATATAAACCTGAGTTGGGCACAATCAAAATATAGAGATATCCACCACACACTACTCTAATGAGATAAATAAGCCTTGCTGTAATAAAAGCATATTAAGCTAAAATGCCAGTCCGATCAACATAGAAAAACAAAATGCTCTTCAGACTTTTTTGGAAGCATTCCAGCAAGTTTGCTATGGCTGTGGCAGCAGCATAAAGTAAACATTCACCTAAAAGCAACTGCAAAAAGTCACAAAAGCTCCACATCTCCCCAAAAAAAGAACTAGCAATCAGGAGTGAAGTGCAGTTTCTTAAATGACCATAATTTCTACCTATAGTGTTTATCAACTTTTCCTAAAAATGCTTAATATACCCTCTATAGGGGGAAGGGGATGAAATACCCCAAACCCCTTTAACCTCCTGGGCGGTTCATTCCTGTCTGGATTTATATGTCTAAAAGCAGTACATTGTTTTTTATGAAAATTTATTTTACAGTATAATATATTAGTATGAGTATAAAATAAAGTTTAAAACACAAAATCATGTCAAAATAATTAAATAAATAAATAAATAAAAAAAATGTGTTTAATATTATATTCAACAATAAACTTTGACATGATTTTGTGTTTCAAACTTTATTATACTCATATTAATATATTATACTGTAAAATAAATTTTCATGAAAGACAATGTACCGCTTTTAAACATATAAATCCACTGTATTGCATTGAATACAGTTATTTTGTATTGAATGCAAAACAAAATAATTTGAAATTCCTGCTGCACCCCTAGCGACGTCTGTATGCACCGACGGTATTGGACACCAATGGGACCAGGTCAGCCTTTATTTTTAATGTTTTTAGCTACCCTGAGTGTGGCTCGGGGTTACCACTTTCATTTTTTTTTTTTTTACCCCGAGCCACATTTACCGCTCAGGAGGTTAATGACCCTTCTAAACCCACTGATCATAGTTCAGTGATAATGCAATGCATCGTGTTTCAAAAATATTCTCCTAGGAGAGTTGTGAAAAAATGTGCTAAGACTGCCTCAAACCCAGGATATCGGGAACGCGAACCTCATTTCTTCTATTAGAGGACACATACAATGGCTACTTTAATACATAAACCTGCTTGTTTATAAAAATAGAAAGTTATGTGGCTTTACCTCAGTAATGCAGATGTAGTCAAGAGGTTCAATTATTCTACAAAGGTATATGGTGCACTTATTCTATTAATTATTATTATTATTTATGAAGGGTCCATAGTTAAGGCTATATACACATGCTAGATGATTCTCATCCAATAATTGCATAAGGGCTGATATCGAACGATATTCTTGCGTGTGTACAGTGCTTGTCAACAGTCGTCCAAACGACTGTCCTGGCGGATCTACAGACGAGGAGCGATCGTAATGAAAGTTAGGGAAAAGAGCGCAGCGGGATGCCGGTCCATCTTTCTCCCCCTCCCCGCTCTATAGAACAGAATGGTGCTGTATGTACAGAGCTCCTTTATGCATTGTGCTGTTGTTTGTCATTGGAATAGATTGTGAAAGATCCTTTCCAACAACAATTATTGCACGTTTGTATGTAGCTACAGTCACTACTGTAGAGGAGTTTGCAATCTGCTGTTTATCATAATGTTGATGATTAATGTATTCTAATATCCCTTAGGCAATTTTTGGGGGAAAGCCAATTAACCTACCAGTATGTTTTTGCGATGTGGGTGAAAACCTATGAAACATCAGGGCCATGCATATAAGGTCCTAGCCGATTTGAACTTGGGATCCTAGTGTGGAAAGAACAGAAGCAAGTCTAAAAACCATAATAACTACTTTATAAAAGATCAGTTGTTACTGCTAAGAGTGGTAATTGTAACTTCTTCCTGACATTTTTGTTTATATCTTTATTTTATGTATTAACCAAACTTATGTTTTTTAGTTTATATCCTATTAATACTGCTAGTTTCTTTAAAAAAATTTAATGATTAACTTGTAAAGCATAGAAAGTTTTCCCCCTATATTGAACATTTCCTGCACAAAAGATAGAATACTTTAACAATAAAATTCTAGCTTCACAGCTACTAAATTAAAAGAGGTTGTCAAAAATGAAGAGGTGAACCCATAAAGCCAACAACTTGTTATGCCAAAAACGTTTGCTAGGACATTGGCAGACATTGCCACCATATGAAAACTGCATTTGCTATGTTATAGAATTATTATATCTTCAAACAACTGTTAGATTGCTGGTAAAATAGCAAATCAGTAAAGCAGGTTAGAAAGATTTGCCAAGGCTGAAAAAGATAAAAAAAAGTCATATAACCAGCTGGAAATCAAGTCCTAATTAAAATAGTATACATGAACATACGGGTTAATAGGGGGTGTGAACCATTTGGGTAATATAATTTTAGGTGACTTATTTTAACACTTCTTTTCACTTACTTTTCCAAAAAAAAAATGGCAGTGGCATGTTGCAAACCAAAGGCAGCTCAATAACAAATGAATACAGTGCTATACAATATACTGTATATACACACACACACAAATATATATATATATATATATATATATATATATATATATATATATATATATATATA
>NC_092860.1:76227788-76267346 GCF_032062135.1 Pyxicephalus adspersus
AAGGCCATTTTTTTTTTTTAGGGGATGCCATGTTCCTAAAATAAGAATTAGTAAATAAGATTTGCATTTGGGAAAAAGGGTACTAAATGACATACCATACCCGCAGGGAATCAAGGCCTTAATAACTGGGAAAGGTAGTTACTACTGTTCAACTTGATTTACACTAGGAAGGCACAAATCCCAGACAGTAGTGCAGGGTGCTATACTGTCTTCTGCTAGCTCTGTGGGAAAAAGGAGGTATTTGGCACTCATGGTCCTGGCATCCTACAATACATTCTCTGCAGTTTTTGCCATGCTCCAATGTGAGCTATTCAGTAGGATTACAGGGATTTATCTGAAGCATGTGCTCCTAAAAACAGCCCAGTGACAGATTTCCTCAGGGGTCACAGACAGTAATACGAACCTAACTAATGGTTCTAACCTGTCCAAAAAGGATTTAACAAGATGCACACTTGAAAATCAGGATGATTACTCTTGCACTTCCACATCTATGTAAAAGTAAATATAGATCTGGTATAGATACAATTTTTGCAGCCTTTAGGTACTATGGTAGTTCAGGAATATGATGGTAGGATCTCTGTGTAATGAGAGTCAAGGGTATACTGAGGTCACAGTCCAAAGTTTGTTTCTCACCTTGCTTTACCTGTCCCAGTGTTATTTAAGGTTACAGAACATTCCTTTTTGTTTTTATCTAGAAAATGTCAGGGTTAATAGTAATTCAGTGCGCTGTTGGTCAATTATTTGTTCAGGTAAATGAAATGATGTGCATTGAACATGATGTGCTGGGAAAGATTTATGAGAGTTCATTTGTGCTTCATATTTAATGCAAACTTGTGGACAGGACAAAATGATATGACACCCAACTGAACATGCTACAATTAATCTGTAATTTTGCTATACCTAATCTATTACTGTCATGCTAAAAAAAGATATTTTAAGCAAATAAAATCCAAAAGTATCATTAGTAAGTATTTCATACATTTAGAGGTAGTCTGAGAACATCATTCGTATAGATGCTGGAGGGACATTATGTTGAGTTATAGGACATCTCCAAAAAAAGGGGGGACTTTGAGTTTTCAAACTATATGTAAACCAAAACATTCAACCCTAAACAATGAACTGGTAATAGTATACAAATATTATAATAATACATACAAAATAATATACAGGTAAAAGTGTTTTCATATTTCTGTTCTATAAGTGAATTGATTTGCCTGTTGAGTGTGCCAAAAATGTATTTAGTTCATTAGTTTATATTCGGCTAATTGTGAAAAGTACAGATCACCTGCCCCATGTTAGATGTAATTGTTCTGTAGTTCGGTCCTAATGGCAGCTGCTGCTTCTTCATGGACTCTTCATGGAATGAAGTATAGAAAATGAATTTTATAGAATGGAAAGTATGTTGCTGACAGCTATATAATTAAAAAAAGCCTTTAAACTAACTAATGGAGCCACCAAGTGTTTTAAGTATTTAGGAACTACCGTATTTTTCACCCTATAAGACGCTCCGGAATATAAGACGCACCCAATTTTAAAGGAGGAAAATCTAGAAAAAAAAAATTCTGAAAGATTATTACCCTTCTGATCACTCATGTGCCATTCATACCGGTATTCCCCTTCTGATCACTCATGTGCCATTCAAATTCCCTTTCTGATCACTCTGTGCCATTCAAATTCCCTTTCTGATCACTCTGTGTCATTCAAATTCCCTTTCTGATCACTCTGTGTCATTCAAATTCCCCTTCTGATCACTCTGTGCTTTTTTTCCACTGTACGGCAGTTAGGACAGGGAACAGCAGGTGGCGCTGTGCCGGCTTCTTTCGCTCTGCACTGCAGCCAGCCAGAGACACACGCAGGATCGGTTATCGGGTGAGTATATTATTTTAGTTATTTTATCACACCTTTGTCGTATAGGACACACTAACTTTTCCCCCCCAGTTTTGGGAAGAAAAAGTGCGTCTTATACTGCAAAAAAATACGGTAAATACAATTTAGTTTTTTAGTTAAAACAATTGAACAAACATGGAGACTGTCTTTGTTGACTTTTTATTGCTAGTTGCCTGGTTATCATGCTGAACATCTTGCACAGGTACTTTAAACTACTAACCCAGGTCAGACATTCTGAAGATTTTGAAGCCAGTGCATCAGAATAACAACCAATCCAGGTCACCAATATCATTGAGGTATGCTTTAAAGTCTTTTTGTACTTTAAGGTACTCATCATAGTTTAGGAATCCTTTAAAGAACTCTAGGGATTTCTATAAGTAGTAAGGTACACGTAGAGTAGCACATGGCATACAAAGTATACAGATCCTGGCTTTCGAGTATTGAAGTTTTATGTCCCTGACAAAGACAGTCCAATTACATTCCATTTCTTACAAATGCTTGTGACATGAATAGAGCCCTGGAATACCCAAGTGGTGGAGGGCCATGGGGACATTATTTTTGGGACTTTCACATAAAAAGTCTGGCCTTAGACGACTTTGTCTTTTGTGTATGCCTTGGCCCAGCTTGAGTGGAACAACCTAGTCCCTGAATCAACCTAGTTGAATTATGCGACTATGTTGTATACATGTAACAACTTAACATATATATTAAATAAATATGTTTAAAGCTGAAGATTTACCATAACAATATTATAATGGATTGTTTTTACTTCAATTTTTTCACACTAGTGAACAGAAACAAATGTATAATAAAGTAAAACTTTTGTATTTGATCCAAAGCACACTGCAACTTTTTGATTTATTTTGAATTTGAACAGCATAGCTGATAGACATAATTGCTATGTTTTAGCTATCATCTCATGCTAAATGCCTGAAAGGTGTTGGGACTGGATCACATAGAATGGCCAATGATGAGTCATATATTTTTAATAGATGCAACATTTTAATAAACATTCACCTCCCAAAGCACAGGATTTTTTTTTAAATTGGCTTTTGCCTTAAGCCATGTAGCAACCCAGCTGTGAGTTTTTCTTTTGCTTTTTTTTAACAATACAAAAATCCCTAAATCATTAGATGTTTTGACTTGATACACAAAGAATATAACTGTGTGCATTAAAACAAAACTTCAAATATATAAGAGAAACTGTTATTACAAGTTATCAAACGAGAAAACACGCTGACATGATTTCTCGACTTTCTGTTTTCAGATGCTGATAACGGCTTAAATAATAACCATAATACACAAACGTGATCTATCTGTAACATATAACAATATGTTGTTTGTACAAGTGTTTTAAACACCGTTGCTAAAGCCATACTCCAAGCAGAATTTTTATTTTTTGTTTCGGATAGTGTGTGCAAGAATAGGTATAAACCCAATTACTGTAATCTTTGAGAAATCTTTACAAGACCTACAGGTTTATACCTGGATTCGCAGGTATTTGATGTACACTGTGCAGATTTATATCCATTGTGGTTATTGAGTAGTATATTTAAATTAAATGTTTTTGTGCTGTAATAGATATATTTGGAATAGCTAGATTTATCTCAATTGGTTAACATTTCACAATAAAGACAGTAGAAATCAAAATTTAAATTAGAATTTAAAGTACATACTATACCCAGTAACAAAAATGTAATATATCGCAGCTTGCCAGTCGTTTTTCTTTTTATTCTATTATTTTTCAACACACTTCTTGTTCTAGGATGGCTCACTTCTCACTTATAACTTTTGGGTTGTCATCCAGGCTTGACCTGACATGTCTCTGTTAGTTGCTCCCTTCCCTCTGGTTGGCAGAAGGATATCCACATGTTTCCTCCTAACAAAAATTATCCTTGACGGGGCTTGCTGCTAATTTAGTGGCAAACGTGTCCACTACTGCATGGATTGATGGCCAGCTTTTTCTCTTACAACCACGAACCCTCTGATACAAAAAAGGTAGAGTGTCAGAGAGTTTAGCTCACCAGTCTGCTGTCACTCCTTTTTCCTCTGTCCACTCACTGGAGAGGGGTAGAGCAAGTTCAGGACCCCTCTCTTGCCAGATACATCTGTTCTGTGTAGCAAATATATCCTAATCTCACTAGATGGGCAGAAACACTATTACTTTGGCAGGTATACATATATACAAACATGTATATTGAGTAATGCTCTCACTCAACATGGCCTCACCCCTCACAAGCATTCAATTAAAAAAAAATGCATGCAGAAGTTCTTTTAAATTTTGCTCCACAACATTTGGACAAACCAGTAAAATAGTGGAAGAATATAGACAGTAGTGTTGGTGTTCGAATTCGGGTTGTCACTATATTCGATCCGAAAATGGTAGTTCGAATTCGGGCAGACCCGACCTGAAAAACACAGAATTCGACTTTGCAAATTTTAAAAACAAAAATGTGAACTCCAGATGAACTCTCAATGGAGTTTCTCGATTGAGAGTTCATCTGCAGTTCAGTTCCCACGGTCGCTGGGCTGTACTTATCAGCCCGGTGATCGTGGGAACAGAACTCCAGATAAACTCTCAATGTAGAAACTTCATTGAGAGTTCATCAGCTGTTCCACTGCAATCCCTGGGCATTAGAGGGTAATTAACCTCTAGTGCCTGGGGATCGCAAACAGGAGGATTCCCAGGGATGCAAGAATTAATGGCAGCCTTGAGAATCCACTGTGATCCCAGGGCACTAGAAGTTTTATCACCTCTAGGGCCCGGGGATCACAAACAGGAGGTTTCCCAGGGCTGCAAGAATTAATTTCCATATGTAAGTACAGCCCCGTGACCGTGGGAACTTTGCGGTCACAGCTGATTGGAGGAGGCACGCGAGCTGTCAGCTCCTCTCCCCTGATTGCTCTTGCAGTTCTGCACAGTTCTGAATCCCCCCCAAAAAACCCAAATCCCCCCCAAAGACTTTAATCCGAAAAATATCGGGCTATTCGATCGAGTAGCTGCGGAATCAAACACTCAGCTATTCAATCAACACTAATAGTCAGATTAGACCAAAATTATATTCTTAGGATGTCATTGCACTCACCATATTTGAAGGAGAAATAGCACTGCACATCAACCAAAAAACAGCATACCACCATTGAAGTTTGGAGGTGGGAACATCATGGTGTGGGGCTTTTTTTTGCATATGGTACTGGCAGACTTCATATAATTGAAGGAAGGATGAATGGCGAAATATACTGGGACATACTTGATATGAATCTGTTGCCTTGGACCATTTGGAAAATGAATAAAATAAATCAAAAAAATGTTGAGAATAAAATGAGGGTGGACATTTCAGCCATCACAAACACACAGCCAGGAAATTCTCCATTGGTTTCAGAGAAAGAAAATAAAAATGCTAAAATGGCCCAGTCAATCACCTGACTTGAATCCAGTTGAAAATCTATGGAAAAAACTGAAGATCAAGGTTCATAGCAGAGACCTTTAAGATAATAGGACAGTTTGTGTGGAAGAATGGGCCAAAATCACATGCGACTTGTTTGTTCATAGGGAAGGCATTTTGAAGCTGTCATTGCCAACAAAAGCATGTTTACTAAGTATTAAATACATTTCTGTAAGCATGTTCAACACTTATTCCCTGTGCCATTCCACTTTATTACACATAACTTAACTTGGGTTGTTAGTTGTTACATCTAGTGTAAATTTCATGTCAATAGCCATATTAGAATAATATATTAGAAATGTTGATGTGTTCACCACCTATTTGGCCCAATGTTAATTTTTTTTTGTAACTATTATCAGTGTGGTTTGCTTCTTTACATATACTACCGGATTTTACGGAAGTACAAAAAATATTTGCCAATACTTACATGCTTTTATATTAATTTATTAAAGAAATATATTTTAACTTCCAAAGTAGAGCGGTGTTCTTCTCATTCATTCAAACATATGCCACCATTTTTTTCCATTTACATTACACATGGTTAGTTATTTAAGTGAGCATAGCTTTTCATATTCTCTATATAAATATTCACCTTAAAAAAAGTAAAGATTGCTTACTGCTTTGGTTTTATTCATGTACATATAGGCCAGGTTTTATGGTATATTCACAATTTATTTTACATACATCAGGTTCTTCTGAGTAGAAAGCCCCAAATCAATTAGCATGAATATTACCTTCGGTAAAGCAGATTGTTTTCCAGGCAAGACTTGCGCTCACGGTTTCAGTCTTCAAAGACTTTGTGGGTTATGACATTCCCTAAATGTGCTGAGCTTTCTTTAACCTTTCATAAAACATTGTGATCTTTATGGACTGTATCATATTGTGCAGTAATGTGCTTTATTGTCCACAGAATAAGCTTTTCTTAAAGATAATTGGAAATCTGGAAATGGCTACTGTCTGCTGATTTTTTTTTTAATACATTTTTTTCTGAAATGGGGCTACTGCAATAATGACCATATCTGCTAGAGATTTAAGATTTGTCTTGGCAGGGAAAATTGATCCATTTCACCTCTGTCTAATGGAAATTTTTATCTCGGATTATCTGTTTATGTAAATGAGTGCTCCTTGGAAAAATGAGTTAAAGGGTGTCGTAAATTCAGAGGATGATATTGTATTCTTCAAATGTGTATTTGCAGAAATAAAGTCATACACAAGCAATTTTGCAGATTGTAGTAGAGACGGTTAAGCTTACCTGTTGACGATGTGATAATCATTATTCTGCTTCGCATTTTATTATGTGTGTAAAAAGCATAAAAGTTATTCAGGAAGCATGAGACCTCAAAAAATTTCAGTAAAATAGTATGGTAAAACACTTCTTGATCATCACATATACAATAAAATTATGGTATTTGCTTGAAGCTGAACTCCAGCCTTACCTCTTGCTTTGCACATTTGTACGGAGTCTTGCTTGTTTTTCGTTGAAAGCTGCAACGATTCAGCTACATTTCTTTCCTGGAGGACATCCAACATGATTTACCCCTGTCAACCCAAGCTTACTGTCCCTCGCTGCTCCTTTTATTCATTGGATTTCAGTTCTTTCAATTATAGAAGCTTACTATCACATGTGGGAGATACCATACTTCCCTGTTTTAAGAAGCTAAGTACAGCCCCCTAAAGGTCCCTCCTACCACCTTTGATGTACCCACATTTATTAGAGATGCACAGAAACCCACACCATCATTTGGGGATATTTTCCCTCAGACAAAAGTTCTAAGTCTCCAAAAATAAAAAAATCCTTCCCCGATCTACCTTAATCAAATGATTTGTGTGGAGTTCATTCATATTGGAAATATCCAAGCTTTTAACGTTCTTTCTTGTCTATGCCTGTCTCATCAAATAACACCTATAGCACTACCTTCTGGTAAAACTAGGTGTTGAGAAACATATTCCTTCTATATAACTAATAATGGTTATAGTTTAATTCCATAGATAAAATTAATTTTTTATTCATTAAAACTATTTGTTATATATATATAATAATCACCTACCTTTCAATTACTCTGTAAAATATGGTTTCATTTGCTCTCATGACTATGCACTATGCTCTTTCCCAATGTAATTATTAGTTTGCATTTTATGTACTGCCTCCAGTACATGTTAATGCTCCACTAGCCTGCAACCCCTGAGAAAGCCTACACTGGGCGAAATGTGTCGGGTTTTGCAGCTACACGTATGGGATATTCATAATTGTACTTGCGGTTATTATATGGTTAAAATTGTTTGCTCACTTATCAGGTGGTTTATGTCTAGTTCCAATTGGCTGGCCAAATGCTGGATTTCTATCATTTGTAGAGGTCTTGATTATGTCTTGATCTGTATTCAATGAGAAATTATCACTGAATACAATGCTTTCCCTTTTCTATTTCTATTCATAACAATCATAGCTAGCCTTGGGTTTGTCAATGGTAAGTTGACAATTATTCACGACAACTTCTGAGGTATAGTAAAAGAATCAAGGTTTTATTCACGCGTGGGAAACTCACAACAGACAAGGCAATAGAGGTCAGGACTGTCCTTTCCTCTGTCTAAAGGAGCCTCTGAAAACGTAAGCAAAAATCTATATTTTATCTACTTCAGTTCCTTGCGTCACCGGTCATCCAATTCTGCGCTGGTCTCTTCTTTAATTTGCCTGGAGACAGACTAATTAATATTATTTTGCTTTTTACTGCTGCTGTACATTCCACTTTTAATTGGCTTTCTTGAGGGGGTTGTAGTTTTCATGGTCTCCTTATCTGCTGGCAGTTTCTATCGTCTTCTTATCTGGTTTCACTTGACCAGGTGCAAGGCCAAGGCGCCTCCAGGAACGAACAATAACTGTGTACTGTAGTCTTCTTCATGGGTAAATAAGGCATCCCCCTGAAAATAAGCCCTAGAGCATATTTTGGCCTTCAAAAAAAAAATAAGACAGTGTCTTATCATCGGGGAAACAGGGTATATACTTTCACAGGTTTTACGTTTAGATTAAAGTGTCCCCCCCCCCAATTCCCCTCCTGTTCTCAGTTCTCCAGCTATTTAGGCATTTAGTAACTACCTATCCTAGAAAGCACCAAAACATCCCATGAGCCACAAATTTGTACGTCAGGGTAGTGACTTGCTGCTATCCCAACATGAACAGGAACGTCCTATGTAGCATTGGCTAACTTGATTTCTGACAATAGTTTGAGGGGAAAGTTGTTTATCACCAGAGGTTATATTTTTGTATTTTAATGCACGTGCCATAGGCCTAAACATCAGATATTGCATAATTTAGTGAAAACATAAGCTTTGAATTAAATTTAGGATAGTGTGTTCGTCAAAAAAAAAAAGAATTATTAATTAAAAAAATAGCTTCTGTTTAATTTCAAATAGAAATTTGTTATGTTTTAAAACAGATAATCTTTTTTCCCTAGAGATATTGGGGTCTTATATTGGGAGTTTAGCAAGCCCTACATGATTTTAAAATCTTTCATGAGACTCTTCATGACCACATAAATAAAACATTTTATAAAACAATACATAATACAATATACCATAAGGGATGAATCCTTACAAAAATTTTGACTGCACATTACTCATTTTTATTTATTTAACAAGGAATCTGAGATTCCCCCAAATATTTTGTGGGAGAAATCAATTACTGCTTTTAAAACACATGAAAAAGACAAGGGAATGTTTGAAGGAATGTCTGATTCCCTGATTTATAACAAAAATACAAAAAATGTGTTGTTGGGCAAAGGTAAGATGTTCAAGTATGAATATTAAAAAAAAATATTTTCATATGTATACAGCAAAATTTTTTTTGACTTATGCATGTGTATTGGTAGAAAATGTGTTTGTAATGTTTCTTTGTTCAAGAATACTAGATGTTTAGGTGTTTTTAAACCCTCATCAAAGAAAAATAAATCTAGCATTGTACTGTAACTTAATTCTCTTTTTTTCTGTTCCCCTTTCTAATGCAGACTTTCATATTTTCATGAATTGCCCCATAAAATGTTTGCATTTGCCTATGGTGTATGTACATTGCATGGCTATAGACCCATACATAAAAATATCTCACAAAATTGTCCCCTCCAGTCATTCTGAGGTTGCTATTACCAAACCTTGGGACTTTAAAGGCATTATTACTGAAAATATGATGGCATACTATTATACATTATTAAAAACATAAAAAACATTTTTTGGATTAATTAGAAAAATCTAAAACAATAATGAATGACAGTACAAAACCATTATAGATGTTGTTGCTGCAAGTGTTTTACGCATTTCACAAACTACAGTACGCCTCATCAGGAACATAGAGACATATGGTCAAACAGAATCAATGCGCTCGTACAGGATGGGGCAGATCTTTCACAGAATGGAATTTCGGAAGGATCAATGAGGACACAGCAAGAAATCAAGGCAGGTTAAGCTCTTTAATGGGAGAATAGATTCAAATCTATCAAAGGTAAACTGTGTCCAAGGGTTAATTCCAAGTATCACAAACTGAATATCCATACAGCTAATGAAACAATACAAGTACTTGCTTATGCTGTCTACACCTCCAACATAAACACAGTAGTAGATCACCAGAGTATAATCACCAGAGTCAAAATTCATCCATAAAGCCACTGTAATGCGCCTGGGCACACAAACCACAACCAACTCCAGATATCCTTGAATCAGGTTTATTCAAAACAGCACAGCACAGCAAGGGTTAATTTCAATCAAGCAAGGTACAGAAGGATAAGGCAAATGCAGGTCAGTAACAATCCGAGGTCAGCTGCCTGGCTGAACAGTACTTTGGCCAGGGCGGATCCCTCCGCCTGTAGAGACAGACAAGCTGCGAGCAAGACAGCAGCCTCGGCCATGCTGCCTGTTACTGTGGCTGGGAACCCCAGGGACACCGCGGGCTCGCAGGGCGGGTAAGTTCCTTACAGCCACACATCCCATCCTGTACATCCTGTACATCCACATTTTGTAGTTTAAATAGAAGGACGTGGCATTAGTTAATTATTTGTCAAAAGAAGTAAAAAATTTGAGATATTAATAATAATAATAATAATAATAATAATAATATTCAGATGCTCTATTTTCTTTGGCCGCCATTGCTGATTGACATCTTCCATTGACATAATTTGCATTGGAAGACTTGATCCACAAACCTCCTTTCTTTTTTTTTTCTGTTCTTCACTGTTATTATTTTAAGGGTTCCTCTGGGGTAAAAATGTTGAAAAAGACTGGCCTGGTCTAGGACATCCTGTCCATTAGATTTCACATGGGTGGATTTTGTTTACAAAATTTTATATAAAATACAGACAGACAGACAGATGGTTATAGATCGCATGGGAATTATTTAATGACATTAAATTACAAAATGAGTGGAGCTCCTACATATTTTCTTGCACAAGTCCATACAGTAGTTTGCAATGCAGTGAGGGAGAAAAGGGCACCGCTCTGGGCTCTTATAGTTAACATAAGTACCCAATCCTCTGTTTTTCCTGAGGCCCTTTGGAAAGGGGATACATTTATGAGCACTTGCCTTCTGGTGCCTCCTTTTATGTCCCAGTATTGGCTTATAATCTAAAGCTGACTACGGGTAATATTTTAAAGGGTAAATGCATTTTACTGCCAGTGCTAAGAGAATGTATATTTAAGGCTCATTTGGTTTACGGCACTATCAAAGATTGCATATTGTTTGACTGCCAGACTGATTTATATAATACCAGTTATTTTTGCAACAATCACCAATTTAACGGTTTGGAAAAGAAGGTGGTATGGTTTCATAAAATCAAAAAGTTCTGGTTATCTCTGCGTTAGGTATGGCTGCACAGGGAACCTAACCTAAACTAAAATAAATTAAATTAAAAGTAACTCTATCATAATACAACAAAATATTTGTATGGCATTTAATGGATGTAATACTGACTGCATTGTTTTCCTGAGGCAGTACAAAGGGCACTTGTTCTGGATCTACAATATGGTAATAGTTTCTTTCATCTTGAGGCTTCAGACATTGTGCTTTGTGGCAGATTCTCCTTAACTGATTCAAAGTATATGGCTGATATTGTTCAGGTGACAGTGCCAATATTATCCCTTTCATGTTTCGCACCTCCTTCTCTCTTCTCTCCCCCTGTCCCTTTGTCACCCAACAACAACTTAGCTTCATGGTGCTTGTAATTTGCCGCTAATCAGCTGTCAGCACTGCAGCAATGATGAGAGGTTCATCTCTTGCTGAGGGTAATAGCCTTAAAAGTCACAGAGTCAATGTCAATGGGATCGCTCCAATTCAATCACAGAGCTGAATGAGGGATGGCACCTGCTGACATTAGCACTCATTTTGAGCTCAAGCATCTGGGCCCTAGTAAATAACCATCAATGGGTGGGTCTGGGGGACAGGTCATTAGCCCCACGAAAAATAAATATCACTTCCCTTGATGGCTGTGAGTAATTTAGCTCAGACGAGGAAATTTCACCCTAGATTAAGTATGATGAGCCAATATCAGTCAGAGGAGGCCAAACACTGAGAGCCTGATGAGATAGAGGAATATTTATATGCAGCTGGCTGAATGCAAGATGAGCTTAAAGGAAGAGTGAGCCTGCCTTTTGTATTTATGTTTCCACGTGCGGACAGCATGCAACCAACACTCTGGTTTGTGCCTTTCAAAATATTTATGAGCACGGTACTTGTTTGGCTGTAGCGCGTAATTCAGAGTATTGAAGTCAAGCAAGCAACGGGCTTGAATAAATCAGCCTGCCAATGTCTGCCTGCAAGGTTGTTTTAGCCAGGCCCCCTGCCTATGAAAACAAAATGTTGGGTAATTGTTTTGGAGGACTCTAAGGTCTTCCTCCCATTTATTAGTAAAATGCACTTGTGTAAGTGATGGCTGTGTGACACTTCTGTGCATCAGTTATTTGTGTCTTTATATGCAGTCCATCAAGTCTATGGAGTAAGTATCGTGACTTTATGTGATCCTAATGGAACTGTTAACTTGTTCATGAAAAGCTTTGCAGCCCATTTTTATTTCATCATTCAAAACAGTAGGGAGCTTGTCCTCTTTTGCAATGGTTTAAGGCAAGAAAATGACTGTCCAACTGAGGGCTTTACATTTAATACAAACATATGTTTTTGTTTTTACAGATTGCACTATTGAAAAGCACACACATAAACACAAATACTTTAGTATATGTATACTGTATAATATTAACGTATAAGCAAAAACAAAATTGAAAACAAATTGTAGAATATATTCATTTTGCAGTAGAATATTTCATTTAGTAATCAGGACCATAATAAATAGAAAATAGGTAAATGTCCTAAGTATCTATACAATAATTTAATAGTAATTTATTATATGTATGGGATAAAAGGCTGTAGATAAAGAATACTTGCTTTTTACTTTTTGTATCATTAATAATTGACCCATATTAAATAGGCATGCAGCACATTAATGGCAAAGTATAGGATGAGTATTGATCTTTAAAAAAAGTCCACCACTATGTGCAAAATAACCTAAATTTATTAACTTTTGGTGCAAAATTTGGGCTCTATTTATAAAACAGGGAATCTGATATTCCCTCATATATTCCCCGGTGAACCAACTAATGCCATTGAAATACATGGACGTGGAGTATTCCCACAAGGGAATGTTTGAGGGAATGTCTGATGTCCTGTTTTTTAAATTATATATGTCAATGTTAACTCATACACTAAGTTTCTCAATTATTTTTGTATGTATGTATAGATTATATAAATGAGCATGGGAAAACTCACCTAAAACTGGTATATTGATATATACCAGAGATATACTCTCATGGGAAAACCTGGGTGATACAGCAAACCTGAAATTGATTTCCTAAAAAAAATTTGCTAATATTTGGTAAAAGTTTCCGATCCTGAATCACATCCATTCCAGGTTTGCTGGACCACCCAGGATTTCCAATAATAGCATATCTTATTAGTTTATCTTTTTGCTTTTTGAGTTAATATAAGGGAAATTTTGCATTACTAGGAGAAACTGATTTGCTCAAAGGTGTTTCAACCACAATTCAGGTTAGGAGCACCAACAATTAATAATCTTGATGAGAAAATTGGATTTAATAATGAGCTTCTAAAATTGAGAAAGCTGAAAGAAAGGAGCATTTTTGGTTTTTCGGAAGAAAAGTACCAATGTTAAACAATAAGGAAGACATACAGTGTTTTGAGCTTGCTCTTTTAATACCTAAATAAAGAAAAAAAATAATTTAAATACATGTCTGAAAGCCTTTTTATTGAAAAACAAACAAATCTAGGGAAAAAATGGCCTCATAATCGTTCACACCCCTAAATTTATACTTTGTCGAGGCACCTTTTGATTCAATCAAATAAAGAAAAGCAACCCCAAAGTATGATACTATCACAATCACATTTTAATAAATCAGGCCCACTGAAAACAAAAGTCACCTTTACAAACCACAACATCTTGAAACATGTTAACATAATTTTTGGTAATTATGACAAGTGTAACTTTTATTAATGGTTTTGCTGGACCTTGTATGAGTTTTTTAAGATGGTGAAATGCAGGTATGTTTGTATACTTTTGGTAGGGTGAATTAGCAGTTTCCCTGTCTACGGATATATTTATGAATAGGAATACAATTGCCCAACTGAGTAAAAACAACATTCCAAATTCCCTCACCTAACTTTTAAAAAAATAGATTACCTAAAAATAAGTGGATTTCCGTAAATCTGTAGACAGCTACTGTATTTTGCTTCCATGATTTTGTTCACATTACACACATCCGCATAAAGTGAAAAAAGTGAATAGTGTGTTAAATGAATCTATTTCACCAAATCTGTAGAAACACATCTTGAAAATAATATTTATTATAATATTTTACTTTTTCAAAATTGAATACATTTAGGAAAACTTGTTGAACAAGAAACTATGGGGGAAAAAACAAGATAAATAATTTTATAAATAATAAGAAATAATTTTAGTTGCCTAGAAGAGTATCATTGTTACTTTTCCACAGTGACATAACTACTATATTTGATACTTGGAGCCAAGATTTAAAACTCTCATCAATACAGTCCTCAATGATATTCATTAAGTGGAACAAATTATAATAGCTAGACAATTTTAGGATTCCGTATTATTGGTGGTCAGTAAAGAAGTATGACACAGTGTAGTCCCTTATATTATCAGTCTAGAGCAGCCATTCTCAATTTTTTTAACATGGGGGAACAACTGAAATAACTTTCAGGTCTTAAGGAACCCCTGGTAATAAATTATCCTCAGCTCACAATAAATTGTGGTGGTCACAATAATGGTCAGCGGGAAGAATGCCTTCCTTACAGGAGTGATAACCTGGGGGGCACAAATTGCTCATTGTTCAAGCCACCCCTAGCAACTCCTGAAGGAACCCTGGTTGAGAAACACTGGCCTAGAAGCACCGTCTTACAGTATTGGTGGCTGGTGGAAGAAGAGTTTCCCTTCTGTTGTGGTCACTGTGAGGGATGACTGTCGTCTATTGGTGGTTATTGGCAGGAATGATAATGTCTTTCATTGGTGATCACTGGAATCTCTTTATACTCATGGACAGTTGTTGTCTTTGTTGGCACAATGGCTAAATATGTGACGAAGCATTGGTAAATTTGCTAAAAAAGGCAGGGCTTTGTCACCATAGTTCAAATATTTCTACTGGCAAGACCAATAGTCAATTACTTAATACCACATGTGTTAAACAGTGATGTCATTATTTTTTATGGGGGGGTCTAAATAATGTATCAAAGTTTAAAATGTATACATAGATCTTTGAAGGTTCCACTATTTTTATTGCCGAAAAATTCTGTAGCTTACAACCATGTGTACATAATTTAAGCAATTTGTGCTTGTTTCTCAAATTTCTCAGACTACAAAAACACTTGCTTTGTTGGTATTCAGAACCCCAACCAGCCAGAGAACTGAGAAACAGTATATCACAGCACCCCAAAATATGTCTGTAATTTTTATTTAAACAAACTCCATCTAGAGAAAAGAGTCTTTAATTTTTTTACAGAATATTCCGTTAAAAGAATCTTTCCCACAAAACATGGTGAGCTCAAGGAATGTCTTGTTAGATAAAGAATCATTATGTTGGGATTCAGACAGAGCACTAGAGCTTGTCATTTTAATCAGTTGGGATCTGAACAAAAGTGCTTTTACTGGATAAAATATCAATAAAACCAATGTTCTGCAGCACATAAAAGTGTGTCTTGGAGAATTAAAATCAGTAATGCTGTGGCTTCTTCTTTTCTTTCTTGAGATCTTAATAGAGTCATATTTTTGAAATCACATTAATGTCTCTTGCAGTTTGTTTTCCCCAAAGAATTCCTTTCTAAATTTTTATACCGGCTAACCTGCAAATATGAAAGTAGTTAAAATTAGTGAAATATGACGTTTACCTCGTACCTCTAATAACAACTATAAACATGCTAAAGTAAACCTGTCTTAACAGAGATATGGGAGCATCTAGAGTGCAAAACTTTCCAAGCCACCAAGAAGAAGCAAGTCATTATGCATAACAATTTCAGTGCATTTTTTATCTTTAATGCTGATTAACAAGTACAAATGTAATTCCACATAAGGTCAAATGATTAGGTGTTAAGAAACAAAGAGATATATTGTATACATCTGCTGCACAATTTCAATGCAATATCAATATTAAAGATTCAAAAAATGGATTTGTAACCAATACCTAACCTATTAAAGCACCTAAAATGTTCCAAAGCATGTTTATCAACAAAACCCTTACTTTCAGCCATATGTGAAATTCCATTCTTGCATTGATCAAGATCATAATACCATTCATAATATTTATAGGTTGGTACACTAGGACACAGAGGAGTAAAGCAGAGGGTCAATTTGCTTATCCCAGTCTTCACCACTCTCAAATGTATTGCAAGCTGGGATAGGAAGATATTAGGGAAGGCAAAATTATAAAGGACGATTTTAAAAAGGCACAAACAGGTTCTTTATTGCCGAAGGAACAGGCAATGTCCTTTCTGTAATAAAATAAATGTACCTGCCTGATCCCATTTTTTTTAAAATTACACTCACCTGTCTTCTCAAAGGTGCCACAATCTTCACTTGATCCTCTTCCAGGTTTCGGCTCTTTGGCCACTTTGATTGGTCAGGCTGGAATGATGCAACTCTAGTGCATACACAAGGGAGTTCATTCATTACAGTCATCCAAGGTAAAGTGAATGTTTCTTTTGAACAAGTGTCACTGGAACAAGTGTCCTCACTGGGAGACCCCCCCCCCCCATTTCTATTTCTGTGGTAACTATCAAAGTTTGCATTTGCCTCTCACTATTTTTTCCACTGAAAACAGTCACCATGACAATTAAACATTAAATAAAATTTTAGCTATGCATACCTGACCTGACATACATTAAATAAACCCAAAGAATATGCAAACTTTCATTATTGGCTCAAAGAAATAGAAATTGTTTGCACTAATAGAAAAGCCATACTATTTAATACAAATTCATTATGACTCTGAATCTGCTCTATGAAAAAAGGATCAGATTTTCTCCAGAGCTTGCTTTTTTTGCACAAGCCTCCACTGTCAGTTCTGGCCGTTAAAAGACAGGTGTTGGGTTTGGAAAGAGAAGCACTGTGCATGGATTGCTGAAGACTTGAACTGCTGCACCCAATGTTGATTAGCAGTCCAAATCCTAAGCTTGCTGTAAGAACAAAGAATTTTAAGGGCTGCTACTCACTAGTAGACTAAAAATAAAGAACACTGACTCAATATTTACTGTTCACACAACTTGACTTCATTAAAATAATAAAAGTTAAAGGTCTAGTTGAGCTTGAATCTCAAACCATGGTTCCATTTGCCACCTAGTCATTGATCTAAAGAATGATCAATACATTTGTAAGACAGTGAAATTGTGTGTGTGTGTGTGTGTATATATATTAGACCCCAAAATGTACTCATTCTATCGGTATAAATTGTACACCGTGCTACTCCTCCTAGCTTGACGCATTTGCCAGAATTATATCAGCTTCTTCATGAGCAAAATATCAATAAAGTTTCTCTCAAACCTGTAGTGTGTGGTTGGTTTTATTGTTAATATGTTTGCATATTGTGCCCACATTGGTCAACCCTGGATTCCTGTGATTTTTTGTCAACATGCTGGTCAATTTTGAAAGGTGATCGGTCGAAGGGTAATGGGTAACAATACCCATTGGACTTCCCTCATACTTGTATCCTCCATGCCTCCTTTCCATGGCAGTCAAAATATTATATCTTCAAAAAATTGTTTTTGTACTTCTATCTTAAAAATACAGTCTATTTTATACTGTGTTTGTTGAGTGGCCAATAGATTTTGTTTACTTTTCATAATTTTTTTCTTTTAATTCCAAATATAGACAAACTAAGATGTAATAAATTATAAGACGTATTAAAGTAAATATTACCATTAAACTGTCTACTAGCTTTCACAAACCCCCTCAACCATTTTCAATTTTCCTTCATGAAGTGATAAATGATATTTGTTGTGCTGTGCTGTCTGTCTCCTCTGTTTGTGAATGAGCAGGGACCTAAATGAACAAACAGTTGACAAATTCCTGATGGGAAGGATGATGAATAGATTGCCATTACTGCAGAGATTACCAGCTGACATTCTGAATTTTCATATTAATACAATTTGTAACCTATCATCCATTAAGACGATTAGAGGCCAGGCCCTCTAATTACGTCTTCTGGGGTCAAACAACTTTGATAATTACAGGTCTTTGCAGTGTGTCTTACTTTGTCATCAACAGGGATTGGCCAATGTTGACATGCATTTATAATAATCAAACAACAAAGATTTAAGCTAATAATAAAATATTATAATAAAGTACATGATTATATTTTTATAGCTTAATGTAGTTGTGTTTACCTGCATGGAAAATGTGCATTTTATTAAAAGAAAATGCAAAATAAGATTTTTTAACATTGTATTTTCTTATATATTTTGTAGAGAAGATTGTATGCAGGCATTTATATCAGTGAAACTAGGGAAAGGACAAAATCTGTCAGTGGAGACTCTATTATACCAGGTAAGTTGTCCAAACCGACTACAAATTTCAGTGGCATTAACAGACTTACCCAATAAACAAGTTACTATACCATTATAGTAACATAAAAGTAACATAAAATGTGCCTCCTGTTTACTACTTCTTTTTAAAGAAAAAAATATAAAATTAAAAATATCAATGAAAGCATAATAAAATATAAGATAAAAAGTCCCTGTACTACATTTCTGTATATAATGTCTGTGTACCCTATAGGGACCAAAGCAATTTTTATATTTGCCCAAAAAAATTACAATGCATGATAAATAAAAACATAAAATTCTAAAATATAAATGGTTGAAAACCTACTAAAGTTTGGATTGGGTTAACTATGGGTTAAATAAAAATACCATTTTTTAAAAAAAATATTTTTACATTTTTTTGTGATTTTTTTGAACTGACATAATTTTTTTGCTTTAAGTGATATATGTAAATCAATTGTCACTACTTTAACCTTTAAATGACTAAAACAGTAAATGCAAAGTAACAACTGTCCTACACTTCATTTCTAGATCACACTTTTGAACAGTGTTTACAAACATTGTTCTGAAGCTATGTTCTTAACTTTAGGGGCTGCAGCAGCTGTATTACTCAGCAAATTGAAGCTGTCATTTTGACAGCTGGAAATTACTAAGACTAATTACTAAAATGGTATGGTGGGGCAACTGCAGAAGAACAATCATATTTAGGGATCGTAATAGTTTTAGTAGATCAACAAGAATATCATTATACAAATATTTTATTTTTATATTACTTACTTTTATAACTATTAGTTTATATTTACTATTTTATAAATATGTTTCATAAAAAAAATCTATAAAATATTCCATGTTTTCATCCTTTCCCAGGCACTTTCGGACAATCACTTACTTCAGCATCAGTTGAACATCACTGCTCTGGACATTAAAGGTAGATGATTTGATGAACAATATATGCATACTGCTACGTATAATGAACTAGTGTAATAAAAGGTTCACAGTATTGCACTTGTTTTATTAAAATGAATATGTGTATGTTAATATGCATGGACAAACACAGCACAAAAGTGTGATCAGTTTTTGTCCTTGCAAGGTTTGATGGGGTTCATATATGAGATCCCAAGACAAACCATTCAGCACTGGCAGCTCCCCTAGGTTTTGACTGTTTACCAGTTGCCAAATTTGACAGGACACTGCAAATTCTTATTGGTTTTGACTTCAGATGTGGAAAGTTTTCTATGGTTACAATAAAGTAAATAAAATACAGGCTTGCCAACACTGAAAAATGTTCTGAGTTAGGCATGGAGCTGGGTGAAAGAAGAGTGCATACGTATATGGCCTACATGACTAGGTGCAAAGGTTAAAATAAATATTTGGGTTAAGGAGAGGTCAGGCACAGGATTAGTGTGTATGTGTGTGTGTGTGTGTGTGTGTGTGTGGGGAGGAAGGGGTGAGCTCTGGGTTTAGGAATAGGATATGTTGGGAAGGAAATTAAGGCCATATTATTGATCTTTTTAGCTGTCTATAAGGGAGGTATTCTAGGCAGCAATTAAAGAGTTATCATTTTCCCTGCTGACCCCAATTTTTAGCAAAGGGTTACCCAATACCCCCAATTAATTGGTTTTGGAAGTGTCCCATAGATCCTGAAAATTATATTAGGGGTTCTTCAGGGGAAAAAGGTTGAAAAAGGCTAAGCCATTAATTGAAAGATTTGGTCTGGTCCTTAAAACAGACATCCTAAATGCAGAAACAGAGGTATATACATGTGTATATAGACAAATACATGTTTAATGAATTGTGAAGCGTATTACATATACAGATAAAAATACCTAGTATGTCACATGAGAATATTCATGGCCATATCCAGATAGTTGCAATTATAATAGTACTTTTGGAGACACATTGCTGGTGACAGTAAGGCAATGACTGAAATGAACTGACTTCCATGTACATTTACTACAATGAATAACTGGATGTGGCAGAAAGCCAATAGGCGAGCACTGCCCTCAACTCTGATCAATGAACTACTGTTATTTTTCTTTACAGCTGTACCAGAGGTTTAATGAAAAATCAATTGTTCCCTGTAATTCAAACCTACAGTCAGGCAGTTGTCCCGGCAATATCTTTCCTCATTAACAAATAGCTAAGGAGCAGTTTAGCAGCAAAGGAAACACCAAATGGAAGTACTAAAGATTTGTGTCCATTGAATTTACTGTTATAGGAGGTCTTGTAACATAGACATTTAACAGACGCCTGCTGACATTAGGCTGGAAATAATAAAATCATTATTTCTTTAACTTTGCCTCATCATATATCATTTAGTGCTCATTACCTTGACATTAGACCAGCCCTACCCAACTTTTAGATGCAGTCAAGGTAAGAGTTGGTAACTAAAAGATAACCAGACAATAATTTTTTCATACAAGTGAATGATTTACAATCAGTTTTGTATGGCAAGGACTCTCAGTAGAGAGATTGTATGAATATATGAAAAAAGCCAGTCTGAACACGCCATCAGAAACAATGTAACAATGGAGGTTATGATGCACAAGAAGGTAACTCCATACCTTATATCTATCACAAATTCAAAGTATATTTCAAATTTAGTACAAAATCACAATTGCTGACAGACCTGCCAACCATGAAGCCATAAAGAGTAAGACCCAATTAAATGACTAATTGCCCATCATAATGGGTGACAAGTTATTCATATAGAAAGTCTTCATTCTCTTTTCCAAACGTATCTAGCTACTGCTATTATCATATGATTTAAATACTAGAAAACACTGTAAGTTCTTTCAAGAACTAAAAGAAAAAAACCATCATGCACTAAAAATCAGGGGCAGCCATGAAATAAAATACAAAATAATAGTATTTATTAAATATTAATGATAATAGTAATATTAACTTTTGATGAAAAATAATTTCAATAATTAAGGTTCAAGTGAATCAATTACAAATTATCCATTACAGGTTTGTATATCTCTACAGTAGGCATACTGGGCCTAATTTATTAAAGCTCTCCAAACCTGGAGAAGATGCAGTTTCATCAGTGAACCTAGATGATCTAGCTTGTTGTCTGCTTTATATATTAGTTTACTTTTTACCTGCACAGACAAAAAACAAGAAAAGTGTAGATGTATTTATGTACCTAAAATTTAGTGACTCTTTTGACTCCTTTAGACATCATTTTCCCTTATACTTCTCAGAAATTATCCACAAGAGGTGGCCAGAGACTTAGTGCTGTCTCTTTTGCTTCTGGTACAAACAGCCCTAAGTAACATCCATTGGCCTGATCTAAAATGCAATGTAATGTGTTTTAATTCATATATCTGGCAGATGAATATTATTACTTTTAAACATGATTACATTTCTTTAGTAAGGACAGGTCCACTTCAAATATTCGTATTTCCATAAAAGGCTCACATTTAAATCAGGCCTAATATGTGTTACGTCTGCACATTTTCTTTGGCTGGCAAACTATAATACAAATAGCTGGGTAATATTAGTTTTTATTTGTTGTGATATATTTGAATTCTGGAGAAAAAATTATACACATGCACTTACATATGGGGTGAGAAAAAAGTACACATGAGAATATGAAAGGTGGCAAAAAAAACATGATGTGCAACATGTGAAATTAAGTTCACAAATCTAACTTTCTAATATTTGGACCCTAGTGTATGAAATTATTTCCACACTCAGCCACACTGCAGTGAAAAGATGGTCATCATCTGTGAATACAATCTGCTCCTACTTCTGAAATCAAATCCCAGGAGAATATTCTAAACAGTTGTCAAGGTTTATGTTGTTTGTTTCACGAGCTGGGCCTTTTTCAGATACTGTTGGGCCTTGGGCAAAGCAATCTCTAAACCTTTCTGCCATTCTGCTCCTTCTTTATAAAAGAACAACAATTGATATTTGACACAGATTTTTGTTAAAGTTGAACTCCAGAGAGATGAAATAAACACAAATTAATCCAGCTTTGCATTTATTAATACGTCATTAAAGCAAACCTTTTATCTTTACCTTTACATTCTTTATTACAGTGCTGACCTTTTATACATTATTAAAAGATGATTATTTAACTATTATTTAAAAAAAAATGGTTATTTAACTATTCTCTGTTTCTCCCTGAGAATGATTGACAGCTGTCAAATATCACAGGAGGCTGAGCTTGAGCACAGCATTAGCAGGGGACATGCACATGCATGAACATTGAGTTATATGGAGGGAAATTGGGTATGCCAGGTTATCTTCTTGTGAATTATTTCTTATGATGTGGAGCTTTGTCATGCACATGTGCAATGTGAGATCAGGCACTTGCAGGTTGGATTAGTCAACAGAAATCTCACTAGAGTTCTAAATTTCGAGTGGGAATTTGTATTTTTGTAATGAGCTACACCTGGCAGAGAGTGGAGCTCAGCCAATCAGGATGCCAAATGATGACAGCTGTGAATGGCAGGTATTGTAATGTTGGAATGGAGCTCACATTGCTCAAATTCCAAGTTGCGATCAAGATAGCTCAGATTTGGATCAGAATTGGCTCTGTTCAGAACTATCTGACCACCTTCAATAGAAACTGGAAAGGAGATGGTACCACTGGACCAAATATAAAGCAGCAGAACTGCAGAAAAGAAGGTGGCACTGCAAAATTCACTAGGGATATAAGCATGTTTGCTGAAGCCTTTGACGATAGAAATTAAGGGAACAAAAAGAAAACAATGATATGTAGTGTGAAGTCTACTTTAAATGTGTAACTGTCAATGAACTCATTCAGTGTAATTCAGAATATAGCCCCTACTAGAGAAAAAAGGAGCATCATTTAAAAGAAGAAAAATACAAAAGAATGAGTTATCAGACTTCTCCTTTCACAGTACAGTCACAGACTGTAGGAGGAAAGAGAACTCAAGTTCTACTTATACCTTGCATTAAAAGCTTTCTACAAAAGCTTTTTATAACATCTTAAAAACCATCAGATGGCAATGTAAACAGATAGTTTTAAGGAGGAGCTTTTCCCATGCGGGATTAGCAGTGGAGTGGACAGTGCTACAGTGTGACCCTTCTCTCTTTGGACCTGATTTACTAAAGCTCTCCTATGCTGGAAAGGATACACTTTCATCAGTGAAGCTGGGTGATTCAGCAAATCTGGAATGTATCTGGTCCAGGATTCAAAACATTTTCTAGCAAATAGCAAATGATTTTAGGAAGTCTATTCCAGATTTTGCGAGTCACTCCGCTTCACTGATGAAAGTGTATCCTCTCCAGCCTTGGAGTGCTGTATAATAAATCAGGCCCTTTGTCTCTGGTTTGTTCATCAATTTGTTGTTGGAACTGTTGCGTTACAAAGTATATCCAATCACATAGTTGGTGTTATTTTAAGATGTTTTAACTTACCTGAAGCCCCTAATATTGTCCCCTAAGCAAGCAGAAAAATCTGTAAAATGCATTGGATAATACACTCAACATGTCAAACTTCCAAATGCCATCTATTGCCCCCATTCCCATCTGTTAAAAAAAACTTTCCAAGGCTCTTTTTTTATTTATCTGATTCCACCATCATATAACTGTTAATGGCGCCAATACAAAAGTCGGGACCTACTGTGTGCCTATCTCATCCAAGTACATGATGTCATCATGTACTTGCTAAAGTTGTCAGGACTATTCATCATCAGACACCAATTACTGTGCAGGAAAGGAAAATTGGGACCTAGCACATCAGGTGACCACAGATTTAGGTGAATATGCTTGGCATTTATTATATTTCCATTTTTAATAAATATCACAATTAGGTGGAGGAGAGTGTGAGGTATTGTTTTTTTTTTTTTGGAAAGGGGTCTTCTATGAACAGACTTTTCCTTTAACAATAATTAAAAAAACAAAAAAAGTGCATATTACAGTTAAAAATTCCTAAAGAAATGATGTGCAAGGCTGCATTGCTTTTAGGCTAGTCATTTTTTAGGCTCCTGTGTTGTGGGGGTACGCAGGTGGGAAGCTTAACTGGAAGCCTGCTTTAATAAGGGGGTCCCAGATGTCTACCCCCTCACCCTGGGAAATGTGTAAAGAGGTACATGGTACCTCCTACCTATTCCCTAAACGTGTTAAAAAGTCACTAGAAATAAACAAAGCCACACCGTTGAAAAAACACCCCAAACTTTTAATATTATTTTTTTTAAATAATACTTACCTTTATATTATCATAATGTGTGTAAAGTGTCCCATGATGATAAATTCATTCATCCATAGGGATGTGTGATGTCCCTTGATAATCAATTTATTCATATATCTATGGGGATATCTGATGTCCCACAATGATCTTCTATCCAGCGATGCCTGATGTCCCATGAAGATCTTCCATTTTGTGATGTCTGATATCTCACCAAGATCTTCCATCCTATGAATGCTGGTTATTTTTATTTCTTTAAAGGCTCTCCAAATCTGTCCAGCTGGCCAATCTGTCACAGTTTGGCACTCGAATTGTCTGAGCTGTGCTATGCTGTTATTGACAGTTATATCATACGACTGTGCCGAATCCAATCATCGAACATCAGAGATGTTCGGCTATATTCATTCCGGCCCGAATGACTGATGTTCAGTTTGGACTTGACACAGACCCGAACCCAAACACCAACACTAATTTTAAAAGCTGAACAGACAGCGACAACAATGCATTTTTTGTTTATAAAATACTAATACTATCTGCCCCATGTATTGTAGATGAATAAAGGTTCTCATTGTCAAAGCACAGCTGAGCTGTACTATTCATCTACACTAAACTGTGAGCATTTCTAATAATTTTACACATGCCAGACAGAATACTGGTTGCTTGGCTGTTCATCCTAAACGACTGGCTTGAATACTTTCTGATGCATGCAGATCAGGGGTTTTATCTTTTGTCACATGTGACTAATGGCATGCTTGTTCTAGATCAGTAAAATAAAAAGTATACAGGCCAGTAAAAGACAGTCAACTAGTATGCAGAGAAAGCAATTTCTGCACCCCTACTTCTCAGTACAGGATCACTTAAAAACTATTATCCATGCTAAATAAATAAGTACTTGTAATTATCTGGTACTTATATGCACGAGTAGGTGTTTTCATGTTTTCATATATTTTTCTGGGCTCCCAGAGAAAGTTTTCACTGTAGGCTAGTTTCTCGAAGAGGTGCAATGTGGGAAATAGAAATAAAATCATAATAAAAAAAAACCTTCTTACACTTGTGCTGCTTTGAATGTGGACCATCTGTGCCCCCAGCTGGAGTGCCGGCAATGGTCTGGCACTTGAACCACACCATATTTACAGATCTAAACACAAATGGCTACTGCCTGATTGTTTCACGATTCATTAGTCAGACAAGCTCTTCTCTCCCGCCAGCACAGCTGTTACAGAGTAAACCTTTGTCACTTAATAGGCCTGATTATTACCTTCCATCAAAGGTATTGATCTGTGTCAGTTTCGTTTTTAAGAGAGAAAGAAAAATAAAACAAAACAAAAAAGGCACAAATCAGAAGTAGTTGAAAATCATCCTGCTTGATTTATAATCAATTGACAAAATGCCTTCATCTAATCAGTACGACTTACACAATTTGGAATAAACAAAGGTTTAATCATGCGTAGCATTGCATTTTCTTACACAGCAGAAATATCAAAAGGTGGCTATAGGTGGGAAAATGTCTTACTGAGAATGATAGACAGCGAGACATCTGTCCTGAATGACTCAAGCGTCACACCTTGATATGCTTCCTGATTGGGCTGCAATGAACATGCACCTGCATCTGCCTTACTACATCAAGATTAGGTTCTACATGGATGTTTGATTTATAAAACCTATTTAGTTTAATAAGATGGAAATACGTTTATAGGTATAATCACCAATGACCTAAATTTTTTGCAAATGTTACCTTTTAGAGTCAACATGCATTCAATTTTCCCCCAAAAATCATGATACATTTAGTTCAGGCTTTTTTTCTCATTGAACTCACCAGAACAAAGTTCTGTCACCATTTTTTGGCAGATGTTCCAAAGGAGAATTACAAATCTAAAGCCCTCATAAAAACTTTCCTTACTCTCTTTTCCTCACATACCTCTGTATGGAGTGCTCTCTGGGAGAAAGGTCCGGCACAGTACTTAGGGGGGCGGACAGTGTCTGGAGGATTAACAAGATGTGAGTTCCGGCACCTTTTTTCTTACAAATAAAGCACTGCATTTAGGTTTGCATGCTGGCTGTTTTTTTAGGGCTAAAAGCCAGTACTAAAAATGAAGGGTAAAAAAATACTTTTAGAATGCAGTGGGACAATAAAAAGGATGGGTTTTTTAAACTGTGACCTGTACCCAGACCAAACTGTTTGATGACTAAAGAACAACTGCAAACAAACCAAAAACAAAACAAAAAAATATACAGAAATACAAGTCGCATCAGCCATGATTTATCATGTTCACTATATAGCCTCATTTGGTCATAGATTAATAAAATTAAATTCATACATAGCGTGCATTATGGACAAAGAATTGGGTACCTTGGGGGATTGTATGGAAAGGTAAAAGTGAATAAATATGAAATAGTGACATGCCTCATAGCATTTCTTAAATTATTGAATTTCTCCAAGATAGCGGTTATCTGATAGTAAAGGACATTATACAATATTGGTGACCACATAGGTTAGGTTTCAGTGTATGTAAAGGCAAAAGTGATGATCCTTCACATAAAATCTATTTTTAGTACTGTTTATGGATAGTAACCATTACAATGAAGGCATATTTTGGGCCTGATTTACTAAAGAAGAGACAAATGATGAATGAATCACAATGGTACACATGCGTTGTAACCTTTCATCAGTGTGCAAATGTACATGTATGTAATAGATATTCTTCAAGGCTATCTAGTAAATCACCTACAGATGATCAATGCATATGATGGAGTACCACTGGCATAGCTTCCAACTAAAGCTTGGTACACACGTGCAATAATTGTCGTTGGAAAGGATCTTTCATGATGCACGATGCATGAATGCTGTACATACAGCACCGTTCTGCTCTACGGAGAGGGGGGGTGGAGAACGACAGAGCAGCACCCTGCTCTGCCCTCTCCCCCTTCTCTTCCATTACAATTGTTCGTCGTCCATCGATAGACGGCGGGAGCTGTACACACACCAGATTCTTGTCCGATATCGGCCGATTATTGGATGGGAAGCATTGCAAGTGTGTACGTAGCCTAAGAGACCAACAAGAGGGATTCTTTTTTAGAACCAAATCCCTTTGGAATGATGTGTAGACCCCCTACAATAAATGTTCTTTGAAAATGGCCATTAAGTTATACTATAGTAAACTTTTCACAATGGCCACTTTATTACTGTATTTTTATTATAAAAAGTTGGTAAAAAGGAAAATAGTAATGTAATAATTACACAGAAGCTTAGGCAATTATCCATGGTGTCCCTCTTTTTCATCTCAGAAAGGTATTGTTCCTTCAGTGTTGAGAATCCAAACACTGCTGCTGAAAAAAATATTAACTAATATGACCACCCTGCTATTTATTGAAATGGACATATTTTGGAGCAACTGAAGCAATGTATATAATAGTATTTGTTAATAAAAATGTGTTTGGAAGCACCAGCATAAAAAAAATTGTATTGTTAGGAAATGCTCATCTGTCCGGCGACTCCGTGCTATGCACCATCGCACTAAAAAAAACACTGTTTTTTATGTGCAGCAATGTCATTTGCAGCAGCCAGAAGAGTTAAGATAGCAGCAGACTCTGCTTCTCTTTAGTTGTGCAACCTGATGTATTTTTGGCATCCCCAGCATCCCTTTTAGGCTGCGCACAGCTGAAGGGGATTCTAGTGGCTGATCAGCTCCTGACTCAGTCCTGCACTCATTGGCTGCTGGGACTTTATAGCCTCTCTGCTCCCAGTCACCAGTGCCTGGTATAGCATCTGCTGGACATATCTGTGCTGTAGAGATTCTGAGTGTTTTTCTGTTGCTGACCTTTGCCTGTTCCTGACAATACGACCTTTGCCTGTGACCCCGATTCTGCTTGTGCCTTTTCCTTTGTACCTCGTTTGGTGGACTGATTTCCTGTGTTTGACATTGGCTTGTTTCTGAATTCCCTGGTAATTCTGTAGTCTTTATCTGGGGGCTCCTGGTCAGCTGTCAGCCTATCCCCAGATACCATCCCTTGTGCATTATGTCCTGGGGGCAACCTGGAGTGCTGGGAGATGCAATCAGTATCCCGAGGCTGAGCGGGGGCTGCTATAGGTGAAGACTGCAGTGTTATATTGGGGGACTGGTGTCCGGAAAATACTGCTACTGACCAATGCCTTACAAGTATATAGTCTTTTGATGGCCACAGCAACCTTATCTGCTCCTGTGCATTGTTACAGTTACAACCCCAAATACATTAGAGAGAATCATATTGCTTCTCAGCTAACTTTCTAGTCTAGGGGATGCTAGGGGTTGCTTAAACTGTGGCTGATTAGGAACCCATTTGATTATGCCTGCATAGTTCCGGGGGCCTATTTGTAGAGCCATCAAATTTTGACAGCTGAGATAGTGATCAGGCAAGATTTCATCAATGAAGCTGGGTGATCCAGCAAAACTTGAATGGATTTCCTAAAAGTCTTTTGCTATTTGTTAGATTAGTTATTTGTTATTTGATTTGTTAGCTTGCCTTCGAGAGCATTAATAAAATGCCCTTTAATGCAGAAGGGACATTGCTTTTGCCTGTCTGCATTAAAGCCCTGCCTGGTCCCAAATTTTTACTAAAGTTCCACCTAAAAACAGACCACTGCAAATAAATGTATATGTTGACTATCATATCCAGGTAGGGTGGAAGTCTTTAGTTGGCTGATCATTTAAAATTAACCTGAAATTAATAAAGACATTTTAGAACATCTTAACTTACCTTTGCAAAAATATAACCAAAAATATTTGGCTCTTTTCGATGCTACCCCTATATGTAAAATCCTAGTCACATGGCCATATGATAAAATAGAAGAAGAGCGCAAATTAACTAACTTTCATTGGTGGTAATTTTATTGCTTAGGCTTTTTAATATAGGGCAAGGAATGCTGGGGAAAATGTCAAAGTCATCAATGGAACTATAAACAACCAATAAACATTTTTTATATCTCTCAGAGACCTCTGTACTTAATATTTCAGGTCTGCAGACTTTGAGGCGAACATACCAAAGAAATTGTTAAGTTTTATATAATTAAGCATAAGCAAAATAGTGTTTTAGATAGAATTTCCACTTCACTGTAGCTTTAGCTTTTTTATTCTAATTTAGTGCATTTTTCGCCTTCTTTATTTTCTCCAAACACTTCCCATAGCAATACCTTCCTCCATTTTTCACTCAGCTGAGGTTTCCTAGCTGCTGTAAAGGGCACATACCAGAGCCATGAGCCAGATGCATGACTCTAATAATGTTTTTATTTATCCATAATTATTGTAATCATTACCCCATCCATTATCAAATGCCTATCTATTTTGAGTGTTCAAAGTTCTCGCATAGTGGTAGAATTAAAAAATAATTTATGGAGACCCAATTAAAATGTGTGGAGAGTGAAAGGAGTTTTTAAAGTTGTGCTTGAAGGGCTTGGTCTTTGACACTTCTTGGCTGTAATAGCGCTTGATTACCTACCTCCTACATTACAAATTCCTCTTCCTGGTCTGTTCCTCTCCCTGGACTTTTATTAGCCCAGTGCTGGACCAAAAAGAATTTAGGAAAGAAAAAAAGAATCCCCCATTCTCAAGAGCCCAGCATTTGGGCATCAGGGAGTCATAAAATCTGCTGCAAGTCGCTGCAGACATCTCCAGGTACCTGCTAGCTGTTTCTTTTTAAAGTGACAGAGTAATTTGAATGTTACATAAAAGCCCTATACATTATTTCATAAAAAAATATTTATCCTGAAAAATCCTTAGTACGATGTTTCCAATAATTTAATAATTTATGGATAACTATTAAGGTATTGGATCACATGACATCAACATCAACACTATTACAATGCTGCTAGAGTGGTAAAAGCTGTTACTGCAGTTTCTACTTGTTATTTGTTTAGGGCATTATAATTTCTTTTCTCTATGTGGCTTCCTTGTGAGTTCTTCTTTACTTCTATTTCGAATTATACTCTTAGAGAAAAAACAACAACAGAAATATAAACACATAATAATAATATTAATAATATGGCACTTATACAATTTATATATCTTAACAGCACCGGTTATTAGGTTAATAATTATACTGTGTAAGCAATAAATAAAAAAATGATGTATGTTTTTAGAATACAGGCTGCCCCATATAAGTAAGAACCACAGATTATGTGTTTGGACAAGGTACAGCAGTTATCAGGTTTTCAGAGGTGAAAATCCCCTCTTGAAGGAATTTTAACCTCTCTTTTATAAAATGAACATCCTCTTAGCAAACACAGAAAACAACAAGACAATTCACACATATAATACTCTCAGGAGGTTTTCATGTCTATGCCATTTTTTTTTTACTCATAAAGCAATAAAAATTTTATTTTTTGTATCTTTTGAAGAAACATTCTTCTTGGAGACATCTAGGGAACACAGCTTGTCTTTGAAAACAGATATATCTGGTGAAATTTCCAGCTACCGTTGTGACAATATACTTTTTATCAAAGCATCTTCCTACAACATCTGACAATCCGTGTGCTCAACAGGGGACATCATAGCTGGCCAACAGAGAAAGAAGGACCCTGGCAGACTCTCTCTGCCCTCTTGTTGAAACATCACAATGATTTAATATTCTCTCACTGGGACTTGCAAGGCTATGTACACGGGTTTTATGTTCATATAGTTTGTGCATAATACATAGATGTTGGGACCCCTTTCCTGTGGTTAGATTGGTGTGATGTATTCTTTTGACCAAACCAGAGTGACAGTATGAAACATTCTTTATGACAATAATTGAAGAGGCATGCTGATTATGGCTACAGGGTGATTTTTACATTGGGGTTTTGCCTAGGAACACGTTGTTAAGCGTCTAAACAACAAAATTAAAATCAGATGTTGAAAAGAAATCAGATAATGTGTAGTAATTCTATTACATGGAAGCAAATAGCTATTTTTATTGTTTAGTCCAACGATTATTGTCTTTTTACTATGCAAAGTAGCAAAGACACACTGTGTTGTTTTTGTAGACTCAATTGTAAGTAAGCTTGGATACTTTCATTTTCTGGACCAGCAACTTATTGGCCTGATAATACATTTTAGTTTAACTATATGTTTATTACGTTTATCAAAACAATAATATAACTTGGAAAGAAAGCTTAGCCTGTTGGACAGTTAGTCATATTTTCACCACCATGTCGTTGTCCATATTTCCAAGTACCTTCAGAGACATCTGCCTAGAACGAGAAGGCTACAGCATCCAAGTGATATGGAAGTTCCAAGGTAGTTAGGGTAACATATAGAGTCATGGCATTACCTAAGCAGCATCCAAGTGCCTAAATATCCTAAACCTGGGGTATAATCCTATTGCAAAAATGGCTGACAAAGATTTAGATGAGATTAAAAGTAAAACTGAAAATAGGTAGTGGGCTGATAAATTGCTCTATTGGGTTTTAAAATGTAGCTTATCCCCCCTAGTGTTCCAATTCTGTCCAATTTTCCAGGCAAAAGCATTAAATTTTTTTGTATGGCAATTTATTTTACACTGTAGGCTATAATTCTTAGGCAACTCATCAAAATATGTCCAATATTTAATACATTTAATAATAAACTTTAAATAAAAATAATAAAAAAATAGGTAAACATGTAATATAACTGTGCAGTAGCTTGTATGATATATATATAATATAATTATATAATAAATATATATATAATCTTGAATCCAAAAATTGAATCCAATACAAAATTATTTGAATTTCCCGAAACCTCCCATGCATGTACCAACATCACGTTGAAAAACTTGGAGATCGCCTCTGCACTTCACGTCTGGAGATCGGAGGAGCAGGACATGTCCCCAGGACCTGCGGAGACCAGCAGGACACCGGAGGACACCGACAGAGCAAGGTAGGTGGGGTTTTTTTTAGGTTTAAAGTGACCCTGTGTGACCCTGTGGGATTACCGTTTGTGGCATTGAAAATCCACCCCAAGTCACATTCCGGAATACCGCTAGGTGGGGTAAAGTATAGATAAGCCCCAGCAATTACCTCCTTTCGCTTGCTACCTTTGATCTATTGAATGAATAGAAAGATTGGTCTGCAGATATCAGAGTATGTGGGTTTTAGCAAAGGAAAACTGACATCCCTATGTCCACAAAAATGCTATTTGTTATACAAGTAGATTAATGTATTTCTGGCACATCAACTGATTTTGTATTTATTTTAGGGTTCCTTAAAGGGAAATAATTTTTTGCCCTACACTTTAGGTTGCATAGTTATTTGTGTTTATTTTTCTCAGCTCTGATCACAGGGATGGACATTCCTAAATAATAAGGTATAATGTTGCGATGTAACATACAGGTTTTGTAATGCCAAATCAAAGTTGTTTGGTTTATATGGAAGTAGGCCCTTAGATCTGGTATTCCCTAGAACAATGTTTCTCAACCAGGGTTCTGTGGAATCATATGTTGTGCCTCTCAGGTCAGTTTACCTTACACCAATTATGTTTTTGGCTATCTGTAAAGGAGACATTGTTCTCACTGGACAGTGCTGTAATATGTTGTAAACTATGAATTGAGGATATAGTAATTATCTCAAGGGTTCCCTGAAGATCTGAAAGTTATTTTAAGGGTTCCCCATGTAAATAATGTAGAGAGTACACAAGAGAGCTTGACAATTCTGCTGTTAGTAATTAGGTGGCTTCTAATTGCCTCTGGATAAATTCACATGAGCCTTTTTATTCCAAATGACCAAAGTTGTGGGCTATTCTTTTCCCAGACTTCTTCTTTAGAAACTGCCTACCCCTAGTCATAAAAACAGTTTAATGTTTCTTTCACCACTTTTTTATGCAGGTCATTGCACTGTTTTATCAGTGCAAGAGTCAATGCAGTAAGCAGTCAGTGCAGATTAAATAAAAATTTAAAGGCAGGGTTATTCATTCAGTTATGAGGTTTAAAATGCTTTATTCATAAAAAAATAAATGTCCCATTAATCATTTTGATTAAAGAAAAACTAGGCTTGTTTGATATGGGAACATGCAAGATATAATCAAATTTGTGTTCCATTCTGAAAGATATGTTACCTTTGCATGACAGTCTTTTTGTGAGTTCACAGTCATGTTTGAAGTTCACAGTCAAGATTTTAGTTTGCTGCGATGACCTTAACCTGGAAGAACAGCTTGGTTTTAGAAATCTTGGTGGTCTACTACCATTCCACAACAGACAGGGTTATAAACATTTATTGCACTGTGCTTGTGTTCACTGAGTGATACAAATATATGAATCAATGTCATTTTGTAATTCAAACTAAACTCTAGAAGAAAAAGTGAAAAAAGGCTAATCTTAAATAGTGAACAAAAGGTTCCTTTTTTATGTAAAAACAGAATAGAATATACAAAAAACTATCCTCTGGGGTCATTGACATTATATATAGTTCTTTTTTTTTGTATAAAACTGAATAACCATGAGAGTTTCAACTAGTGTATATTATTCTATCACTTCCTACAACTGATATATTTATATATAAATATATATATATATATATATATATATATATATATATTATATTAGAAAATATAACCACAGCCAAAGGATTTACTTATAATAATTGAATGTTTCCCTTTATACACTGTTTACTTGTAGATGTAGCCTTAATGAATGTACAAGTCTGCCCCCAGGACTTTGTGTAGGGAATTATATAGGCTTGATGATTTTGCAATTAGAACAAGTGTGTTTCTTCCCTTAGAAAACAAATAAAGAAATATTGGTTAAATCCAATATATCCATAGGGCCTGATTTAATAAAGGTCTCCTAGGCAGGAAAGCATACACTTTTATCAGGGATGCTGGGTGATCCTGCAAGCCTAGAATGGATTTCTTCAAAGCCATTGGCCATTTGCTAGCAGATGCTTTGATCCCTCTAACGTTGGAGGGAATGCCAGATTACCTGTTTTATAAATAGAGCTCTAGGTAACATGCATCTAAATTATACAACCTGAAAAATATATTCTCTATGTAGTCACAAGATCTTGTCTATACCAATGTGGCCTGAGTGATGCTGGCCATCAGACAGGGGACATCTAGTACCTAGAAAATAAAAGTGCAGTAGTGGAAATCCCCGTGCTGAAGCTTATCACAAAAAAGCTGATTTTGTTATTTTATCTGGTAATTAAAAATTTTTGTTTACTGATTTTCTATTACAATGATGAAGATATTTTAACATTTAACAAAAATATGTACACATATTGACCTACAATACCCTGGAATTCTGCATTACTTTGTATACGTCTAATGCTGTTGCCATTAGCAGTTCTCCCCAGCTTTGATTGAGTTTGTTTAGTCTTAAATAATAAAATATTAGGCTAGCATTATAGTGTCTTTTTTGTATGGTTACTCTAAACATTCTAAATTGATTTAGTCTTTAGATCTTTACCATTACCAATTCTAAATATGTGGAAAAACCTATTTATTGCAATGAGTATTCCTGTAACTAAAAGTTCATGTCACTTATATTTAAATAAACAAAAATGGATGCAGTGACAGAGAAAATTATTGTAACCAGATCGTGCTCTGAGATCACAGTTTTTTATAACATCACATTGTACTGGAAACCTTTTATCAGCTCATCTGAGAGGTTAATTCTTGCCAGTGCTTACCTGCACAAAATAATGTGGGCATACGATTCAGCGATCAAAAACAGTGATGAGATTTTTTTTTTTAAGCGGCATTAACCATCATGACCTAGCAAAATGAAGGGAAATGGTTTAACAGAACTGTCAGATTCAATATAGCTAATAAAAGCATGGATAAATGTTTATTACGTAGCGGAGACAGATCATTTCTGTACAGAAATTGAGGATGACCTTTACTGATAGCTCTTATCTGCCCAATATCCCAGAAAAGAAAGGGATGCAAAATAAAACCATATCTTCTAATATTTATTCAAGAATAGCAGTCTGACGAAGAAGAGAATGCCAGATTTGATGTGTAAGAGTTGCGACCCTGTGTAATATGCATTTAGTAATCATCACAGTTAGAACCTTCTTGACCACTTTGTTCTAGAATATGGTAATGCATTACAGGATCTTTACAATAGCATTACTTAAATGGTAATAATCATAGCTACAGTTGAAACCAACCGTTCTATAACAAGTTGTTTTAACATACCATGTCAATATTGGTGCAATCCAGTAAGGCTTTAAGTTTTTAAAAGATAGGTATCACTGTAAAGTAGCATGCTGAGTAAAGTGTGCAAGAATCAATCATCAATGTACCCCCATTGATCACTATTATAAAATCCATTCTAAGGGAATGCTATGGCCCAGAAGGAACTCTGAGAAATAGCAGTTAGTTAATGTGCAAGAAGATGTTGAGGTGTTAAATGTGAGCTTTATCAGTGTAGAATTGGGAGAATGAAAATGTCTGGCACAGTTCTTTCTTTTTTCAGCAAGTCTTGTAACCTACTACAAGCTAAGGAGCTATGGTTGTGTACAATTGGTAAAAGCAAATAATAGAAAGAGAAACAATTGTGTTTAAAGTGGGATCAGAGGGACAGGTAATAATGTACCGCTTTTGCAACTTGACCACATAAATTCCGGCACACTCTCTAGGTATGCCCTAAACTATTTTTATAAGTTTATGTATAACTACAGGGCAAGAAAACACCATGGGATTTGTAGCACCTGAACAATAGTGATTATGATCATGAATAGCAAACCAGATTCAAATTAATGTTTTCTCCATGTTTCTCAATATATGTCTATCATTGCTTGATCCTTCATCAAATGTTACATTAAGATAAAAGGTAATGTGAACAATGGTAGCTTGCAGTGCTTTAATTTGATTTACCTTTTTTTTGTTTTTATTAATTAAATATTTTTTTTACTTTGATATAGGTTGACTAATTCAAAGCTAGTGCACTAATAACCTACAATAAAAAAACCCCAACACACCTTGGGGTCTGTTTTGCAAATAAACATATGGTTTTGTTAAAGCTTTCTTTTATATTAGTATTTACAAATTCTTTATTCACATAATAAAGTTTAGCAATAACAAGTTAGTGGTTGAGTATTTTACCATCACAATATTTAGTGATATTGTCCCCACTCCATAGGTCAAAAGCAAATGTGTGTGTATCTAGAATGGAGTTATTAAAATCCGTACATGTTTCTCCTCACATCAAGGACTACGAATCTAATCTTCCCGAAATGAGCTGCTTTACAAACAAATCTTTTTAAGCAAAAATCATATCTGTTTCAGTGAGGAAGAATAATGCTAATGGCAGTAAAGACATTCAAAGATTAAATGAGGTATGAATATTTGGAAGATGAGACAATTACCACTTCAGAAACAATATATTTGTAAAGCTAATTTCTATGGAACGCGAACAATTTTCTTACACTTGACCCCTTCTTCACTGCCTTGTCCATGCTTGAACTCTCCTTGAACTTTGCAGATCTGTCTTCACAGTTTGCTATGGCCATCTTTTTTTGCATCTAGTTATTTTAGCTACAATTTGCAACCCTAAAGTGGACATTAATGTGATTTGTAGCCTGAGCCACATTGATATAGCTTAGTTTCTATATCAACCTTTGGATATACATGAAAACACTCCTATGAGTTTTAATGCCTGAATCCCTACTTAATGTGTTTTTTAACAATTCATGAAGTTTTCCAGATGTTGGTCTTTCATTGCATTAAGTCTTTTCCAAGGCTATAGGGATGTTAATTGTCACATCCATGCCACTGAATATACCATCGTTGTTTTAATAAAGGACAGTTTCAACAAAAATAGCATTTGCTACCAGGTAAAAAACTCCTTTATGGTAAAATTTCTATCAGGCATATCCCCAGGTAGATAACAATGAGACTCATGTTATATCTAAAATCCGACTATTTAACAGTTTCAATGATGGTAGTGCATACTGCAGTTTTCAAGCAGTTGTAACAAACTTTTTTTTACCAAGAGGTTCAAAATCAGCAACAGTTTTAATCAAAACTTTGAAACAATAAAAACTGTTGCAGGTTGCCTTGTGATCAAAAGCTTTTTGAAAATGGTAACAAAAGCAGGCCAGCATGCAGCACTTTGGGCCTGATTTAAAAAAGCTCTCCAAGGTTGGAGATACACTTTTCACCAAGGCTGAATACAATTTCCAGTAAACCTGGAATGGATTTCTTACGTTTTTTAGTAAACATTTTCAATCCTGGACCAGATCCGTTTCAGGTTTGCTGGATCACCCAACTGATTTATGTTTATGTCTAACCTGTCAGTTGCTTATCCCACTGGCATAAAGAAACTTGTCCATGCACACAATTGCGCAAAGCAGAATACAATATATTACATAATCCTGGCAAAGGCCTGGTAGATCTCTAAAGAGTACACAAATAAACTAAAAACATATAAATAACTTTGCAGGCAAATCACATAATTTATGAACTAATTTTTATCACTTGTTAAAAACATTTTCACCATTTTGGTGTGTAACTTCAGACAAATAAAGGGCTCAACATGATATAATGCTCTTACCGCACAGAACTTCAGTCCACTTCTTCATGAAATATTTTCTTTGTTGCTTTCCCCTTTCCGAATGTTATTGACATACCCTTGAATGGTCACAGGACAGGAAATGGGGGGCAAGGAACTAGAGGTCGCACACTTTCCACTATACCGCCATCATCTCTCTATTAAACAATAAGATTGATAATTTTCTGATATCAGTCTTTAGATTAACTTTCAATATATTCCAAAAATACCAAAGGAAGGCGATAACTTGGCAATGTTCGGTTTTTGTGCTTTTCAAGAGTTCCCCTGTTTAGTATAAATCATCCTCGTCGGCCCTCCATTCATGATCAAAAAAGGTTCCCAATCCTGTGGGGGCAGTGTTATGAGGTAGGTTGAGCAATGCTATCCGCAGACTTCCTTAATATACTGAATTATCAGGTTTTCCATCATGGATATTTTCTTCACTAATAGCACAAATAAATATTCCAGGATTTATTTGACTCAGGTTGTGAGAAGGTGGTTGAGGGAGCATGAGACACCATTTTCCCACATGGATTGAATGCCACAAAGTCCAGACTTTACCCCATTGAGAAGACATTTCTCTTGCCAGAAATAAATGGTGTGATAAAAAAATTAAAAAGAATAAAACATATGATATTAATAATTACATAAACTTATCAAACGCATACCACATCAAATGCATGCCATGTCCAAAGAAATATTGAAGAGTGTGATTTTTTTGTTTTTTGGCCAGACAGTATAGAAGTCAGGCAGTGCAATGTTTTGAAATCTCATGGGTTATCTTTATTCTCTGTGTTTTTATCGGAAGACTAATGTAAAGTTTTGTAATTGTGAGGTTTATTTCTGGGGCTGCCTGATTCCACTTCTTTCGGCAAATGGTGTCCTTCCTTGTACTTTATCTCTTAGATCATCAGTGATGTTGATTTTAAAAAATGGGAAGTAAATACTATCAGTTGAGAATTTTTGTGCCCACCACTGGATAAAAGTATTCTGTGTTGAACCTGCTGTGATTGTGATTTGTAGACTGGTTTAGGAATGTTTTTCATTACTTGATTTGTTTTTAAAGAGAAAAAAAGCAATTTAGAATTAATTGGCTCATCCAATCTGTTGCAATCTGAGACAAACAGACACTATACACGTTTTTTATAGGGCAAACAATTTTCCTTTATATTCATATTTTACACCTTTGGTGGCAGTGGCATTATAATTGTCTTGATACCTCTATTATACAAAATCCCACACACTGTTCCTAAAGCTAAACTTTAAGCAGATATAAAGTATGTAAATACAGCTGTGTATTCATTAGCTAATACATGTATATGCGATAAGTGTAGTTTATGTAGCTGAATATATGCTCAGTCTAGGAGGTAGAGGGGCACAATCAGGAGCCAATCAGGTGTCCTGCATCCACATGAGGGACAGTAAGATCAGCTGCTGCTGGTCCTTCACTGTCCATTCGCAGCCTGGGGTGTGTGTGTGTGTGTGTGTGTGTG
>NC_092860.1:76267365-76336877 GCF_032062135.1 Pyxicephalus adspersus
GTGACCAAGCTTTATAACTGTGGTAGAGAGAGGTTAGGTCTGGTTGTACTGAAAGAATAAGTGTCACTATCAGGAGTGGGGGGCAGAGGTACCTCTGTACCAGGCCCAATCAATAGAGCAATGCTAGAACTTTTAAATGTGTTAGAAGGGCAAAGAAAAAAAACAATAATGAGGGGTTTTTTGCCCTACAGCCCATTTATACTTATCCAGCAGCCCAGTCTTATAATCTTTGATGAGGAAGTAGGAGAGTGACTAACAATTTCCTTGGCAAGATTTAATTGAAAGTGTTCTGTACTGATTAAATTGTAATAAAAATGATATGGGGAAGGGGAAAAAAGTCATGCAAACTTGCTACGGTAACTTAGTAGTTGTAGCTGACTGGTCACTGACATTTTACTACTATCTAGGGCTCTGCCATATTCTATTTTCTATCTTCCCATTCTATTCTGTCATATTGACAACAATTTCATGAGACAGTTGAATGAAAATCTTCAAATTTATCTCCTACCAGTTATCAGTTACATCCAACATTGGTTTTAGTCCCCTTTCATTCTTGAAGTTGCAAACTGCAGGGTTGGCAGCTCCCAGTCGCATAGCAATGTACTAAGTCTTCAGGATTGGTGAACTACAACTCTTTATAAAGAGAGGCCCGTAGCCGTAAGAATTAGGGGCAGGGCCTACATGACCGGGTGCTATGCCTAGCCCAGAGCTTTTAAGGGGTTAAGAAAAAGGTAGTGTTGCTAGAGGGGGCTGGGCTAGTATACAACGTGGGGTAGGAGGAGATTAGGAATGGGAGATGTTAAAAGGGCTGGATGATAGTGAGAGGCCCTCTTTTGGAAAGAAAAAGTTTCCCACCCACCCTCCCTCTTATGTTTAGGTAAAGTTGAGAGGTGGGTTCGTTTTGGCGGTTGGGGTCTTGGAAGGCAGGGATTCAGTGTATTGGAAAGTGGTGGATTTTGAGAAGGGGGGATCCCCTTTGGTGGGGTCTCCCCCTTTATGGTGAACGGATGATTATGGCTCCTGAAGGCAGTGCTGGGCAGCTAGGGGCCAAGGTGGAGATGTTGGAAGAGTTCAATTCTTGTTGGGTGGGATTTTGCCTTCTGAGACCTGCAGCTTGGTTGTTTGGGTGTATAATTGGGAGTTTGATACCATTATGGATACTGTGGTAATGGTTATGTATTATTAAAAGGGGAATTAAGTTGTTGGTTCTTTAAGCTATATTCAATGTAATATGTTAACATTATATAATCCTGTTTTAATAATATTTATATTAATAATGGAGTGTTGTGTTAATTTATGTTAATGTATGCTTATCAAAGTGTAAAATGTAATTTTTTTGGCATTTATTTTATTTGGATATTTGTTTGTTAATTATTTGGAAAGTTAACTTTATTTAATGGTGTTTTAAATAAACGGCTGCTTGCCAGCCAATTTAAAATCCAAGATTTTGTGTTGGGGTATTTAATGGGGGGGAGTGGCTGGTAAGCAGGGGGAGGTTTGGAAGTAGGCGGTAATTATGACAATGGTGTTTATAAGGGATGGGCTAGAAGGTCCGAGCTACCCTGGTCATGGCAACTAACTACATAGCAAGTAACAACATATTGTTTTCAAAAACTGCAACCACATGCACACACTTGCATAATGTGGTTCCTAACTGTTCTTATAGAGCCAAATAGGAGCAGTTGAGAGTAGGGTTGAGTATGTGGCAAAATGCTGTGGCCTACTGCAAGTCTGAAAGGGGCTTAGTTTCTTCACCCTATTCAAAAACTAATACCTTTTGGCTGGACATACATTTTAAGTTTGTTATCAGTTCTAACCCTTAATCTTCATTCACAATAAGGGTAAAAAAAACTTCATCATTTACATCTCCTGTGCAATTACAAGCAGTAAATGCTGGATTTTTTCAGGTATTTGCAGCTATGTCTTTTTCCCTTTTTTATTTTTAACAAAACACTGTCAGAAGCATAAAAATGCATGCAAGTAGCATAAGCTATGACAAGCTAAGGCAAAAAAACACAACCAGTAAAAGCAGTAAAACAACTTAGAAACACCTTTAAAGATCACATTAACCAGAAACATCTGTATGCAGTTTGGAATAAATGGCCCTGTGATATTAGGATGTATTTTCACTATACCCTAGCAGCTTTGCATGTACATTTGACTGATGGGGTGAAAAAAAATAATTTGCATGGCTCTACCCGCTATCCTGAAATGAGGAATAATCCTCTTAATTTAGTAATTGTGATTGAACGAGACACATGAATACCTTCTGTTTTAGAAAAAGGTTTATTATACTATATCTTTTTTAATACTTTACATTTATTTTACTTTTACTACAATTAATATGTGTTTTATATCATCACTATATTTGTAGACTAATCCTAAAATAGGATCGTACACAAAATAATTTTAATTTGCTTGATATTGATGGGATAATTTTGAAGCAAAATCTTACTGACCTGGGTTGCATCAGTGAGCATGGATCTGACGGCCATAAATAGAGCACACCACATTCCTTTTTTCCCTTGACTGCTCAAAGAAATTGTAATTTGCATAAGAGAAAAGAAGAGAGTAACATCGGACAATTACAACCATCAGATTTGTGAATAGTGCAGCTGTGACTCACAAAGCAAAATCACTGTGTTATACAACACACTAAAACAATGTACAACATTACATTTAATATATAGGATTGTGCTACCATTACTAAGTAATAATCCGTGGGTAAAAAGATTTATTTTTGCTTGTTTAGGTAAAGCAATGGTAAAATCTGTAAAAGAGCCCACACAATTTATTATCTAGTTGGAATAAATACTGCAATGTGTTAGGAACCATGTACCTCCCCCTAATATTAGCAGGGATATACTCTTAAAACTAATAATAGCCAAGGTTAGAAGCAGTTTGCTGTGTTTCCTCTACTATATTTTGCACTATTTTGTGGCCAATGCTGAATTATTTTATGTGATGGGTATCTGGAAAAAAAGTGTTCAACAAATCTGCTATTAGAGTGATTTTTGAATTCAAATAGTTTGGCTCTTAGGGGTCTGAGACTGCTAGTTGCTGGGAGCCAGAAAGTGGAGACCTATAAAACAAGCTCACCTTTACATTTTTTTATTATAACCCTTCATTCTTCTGTTCTACAAGAAAAGGCCAGATTTATACCCTCTATTTCCCCCTAAACCAGCTGTCTTGTGCCACTTTCCCACCTCCACTGCAGTCAACTGGCTTGTCTAATGGCAACACCAAGGTGTTCTGACATCAAACTCAAAGGGCCTGATTTAATAAAGCTCTCCAAGGCTGGAGAGGATACACTTTGGTCAGTGAACCTGAGTGATCCAGCAACCATTACCGAAAATGTATAAACTGTGCTAGACGAGAATTATGCAGGTAGACCAGTTAACAGTATGTGACCTATTGGTATACAAAGCAGGGACAGCCCTGTCACCCTGTGCCACAGCTAACTTTTGGCTATGTTAAAATTTATACCAACTAGGTGTAATACTTTGCTGGAGATGCAGTCTTTTATCAAAAGTACATACTACTACCTGCCATGCTGCACTTGCTTTTTATGGATCTGTTACGGATCAGGTTGTTTTTGGTTTCTGTCCCAACTGTTAGCTTGTTCATGACAATCATTATTATAGTGTGCTGTCTAAGATTTAAACCTAGGTTCCCGGTGCTAACCACTGCTAACCACGGCCTTGTTTATATGCTTCCACCTTTGGCCTTAATTATGCCTTGCAATTCTGTACTGACTTTTGATTGTGTTGGGTTTGGTGTGGCACTTCAGTGGCACAGAAGATCCATAGCATCCTGTGAAACTGGTAAAATTGTTTTATATTTGGCTGCTAGGTAATTTTTATTTATCATTTACCTCATTTTAAGGTATATATACTTTTTAATTTAGTATATAAAAAATATGTACTAGCAAAACCAACACTGTAAATCTACAGTACTTAATAACTTTAGAACGAGGATTACTAGGATGTTTAACATGCAGTCCTCACAGAGATGCAGATTGCATATATATAAATTGATGAGCAGCCAAAAGAAATATAATCCACATTGCAATGCTTCCCTTAACAAGCACAAGAGAAAAGGAATTGAAACATTTTCGTGATTGCGTTCATCGTCCTTTTCAGAAATGAACAAGCACGTTTCTCCACTACTACCCAGGCAATTTCTCTCTCTTTCTCATTCTGCTTCCTAACCAAGTGTCACAAGATGGTAAAAGTGACAAGCTTAAGAAAATGAAGATCTCATTCTGTTTGAATATTATGCTAACCCCCGAGCTTCACTGCTTCATTTGTCAGCTTTTCCATATCTCTCTACCCCCGCCATGCCTGACCCTTTCGGTCTGATTATGTATGATCAATGTGCACATTTACAGTGGGGATCTTCCCATATATCTAGACCCTCGGCCTCTAGTCACTCATGCAGATAATAACAGCAGTTCTACTCACTTGCCCATAACTGCAAGCTTCATTAAATGAAAAGGATGTCACCAAATTCTCTTTTTACTCTTTTTTTTTTTCCTACCGAAAGCTTTGCAAAATAATGATAGTCTTGTAAAATAGGATAATTTATTAGCATCATTTTAATAGTTTCCTGTAAAAACATGTCTTTTAGCTAATTGCATGGAAGCAGCTGAACCAGCATTGTTGGTTAAACATTACTAAATTATTTATTTTTGCTAAGTGGAAATGCTGAGTATTATCTAATCATTGGCCAATAAATTTCAGTAATAGAATAATGAACCACACTGAAGATTTGTGAGCTTGATTAGAATCTGTTTTTTAGGTTATGAAAACAATCTAAATTAAACTTTTTCAATAACTTTTCAAGGTTGTTTCTTGCATATACAACTTCTTTGATATCACAATAAATGCTTGCAGACTATTAGGCTTATTTTGTTGCAAGACAATTTATATAAACTAATTTGTGTTCACCTCAAAAAAATATTAAAAAAAACCCTATGAAAGCGATTTAAAAACTATTGATTTACCTATTGACTGTAAATTAGGAGAATATTGTTCACATTTTCTCTGCACAAACTATATGTGTACCACAAATGTATTGTTTACATGACATTTATGCATGTACATTTATTATGTAATTGACAACTTTTAACTTACCAACTATCAATGTAGTGATTTCTCTTTAATCCTACAAATACTTATTTCCTACCACGATGTGCAAGACTGGATGTTAAGTTCCATTCTTATTTTTTTTTATTCATGAGTACAGAACACACCATCCACAATTGGAAATAGTATGGCCTGCTTTCAGTGCGGTTTGTACGATGGCAGCAGTAGACAGCTTTTTGTTGTCCAGCGCTACCAACAATTTCTAGATATATTAACACTATAGTCCTGTTTTGCCTAAACACTTTTATACATTTTTTATTTAGTTTAGAAAAAGAATGGTAAATACAAATAACTGAAAACAAGAGGGTCACACAAGATACATCTCAATTTCAACCAAGAGCAGTTGATATTAGGAATGAATCATAATAGAAATTCCAAAAGAATTTTACAAGGATTATTTAAGTTACGAGTACAATCACACAAAATACAGCCTATATTATATGAAGTAAGAGAGTAGAATAAAGTATTGTGCAACAAAAAATCCCACTGCCTTTTATCTAAACCAGATATCTCTGAAATGTTTTATTGATATTGATATAGAGGTGGGGTCTAGATGGCACCTATAATACAGAGAATCTGGAAACTCAAGCCAATATACCAGGTAGTTATTTAGTTTGCCTTGTGCCCCAAGCACTGCAGGTGAAGTGTTTCATATGGATCATTTTTTGTTAACTCTGGCAAACTGCATGCCAGTGGTTAGTGGGGAAGCCTCCAGAGCACAGAAATGCAGGCCCCAGCCCCGTGGATGTGATGTACTAGTACAAACTTCTAATAGGTTTTTATTGGGATATCATTGTGGTGCAGTAAAAAGAAGGCTTTGTCATCAGGAACTGTAAAATTAGTAATTTTTTTGTGAGATTTCATGCATCTTTTTCTAAAAGTCCCTCAACACTGGACAAAGCCAAAAAATGTGCACAAGGAAACCCAAACAGTCTTGCACCTCCACCATCTATTGATCTGTGATGCAGTCTCTCCGGAGTTTGATATTTCTGCAAAACTATTTTGTATTCTAGTTCCTGGTAACCACTACAAATGGAAGTCGTAAAAACCTTACTTAAAATTATTGTAACTATGTACACCAATTCAGATCATCGAATTAGTTAAAGTTCCACTTTCAAAATTTGCAATCAGACAGGATTTAATTGCAGAAAGGGACAGGCGATATCCCTTCTGCAATAGAACATGCTTACCTACCTGATCGCTCCTCTCAACTGTCAAAACTTGTTGCACTGCACCAGGTGCGGGGGATCCAGGAATGAATGAACTTCTGCGCCTTTGTGGGATATACGTTATCCTAGCCTGGCCTATTAAGATTAGAGTGAAACAAAACAAGAAGGAAAAATATGACAGCGCTTAGCGATAGAATGTTGGCATTAGTCTTAAAAAAATTGGGATCAGGCAGGTGCAGTTATTTTATTGCAGAAGGGACATCATCTTTCCCTTCTTCAATAAAAGACCTGCCTGTTCACAACTTTTTTAAAAAAAAAAAAAGAGTTTAGTTCCAATTTAGGATTTAGCAATTGCTTTAAAAGATATTCATGTTTAGATAGTCTGGTCCTATTAACATTACTAACTTGCACCTAGGTAAGACATTGTTACTCCAATTATAGGAAATGTAAAGTGGTTTTCTGTATATATATATATATATATATATATATATATATATATTTATATTTAGATATATACAGTGTGTTCAGAGCTATTTGAATCTGGCAAATAATACATATATATGTGCATATTCATATTTTCAAATTTCATACACCTTTTAGATGGAGCATTTTCCAGCTTAACCCTATATGTTTTATTGGAATGTTTATAGAACTAAATAGTAGGCATGAGCAAGCAAGTTTTTAAAACTCGATCTCGCTGCAAATTCGGCCGTTCTCACTTACTGAAATTGTAAGTGAGAACAGCTGGTGTAAATTTGACGATCGAGATCGAGATAAGGTTAAATAACTTCTAGTGCCTGGGGATTGCACACAGGAGGATTTATTCACGCAGCCCTGGAAATCCTCATGTACTGATTTCCTGTAACTTTTGATGGTTCCGCAAAATCGGTTCGCCGAAATTTTGCAGACCCATCGGTAGTTCGAGGACATATTTGCGAGAATGGCGGAGGCATTCTCGCCTATCTCTACTGAATAGTTGTCAAATTTTACTGTGACTCATCAGACTTTAAATGAGTCTGATGAGTGTCTTCCCCCTTCTTCCCCATTTCTACCTACTCTGTTTAAACATGTTGTGTAAAAGTAAAGGTTTCTGGTGTGGTCAGTGAATTTCATGTCATGAATACTTTTAAGTATGATTTAAAACAAAGATTTTATACAAATAGTAAAACTATTTAAAATGATTTGACCTGAATAAAAATATGAAAATTAATTCAAACACACTAAAATTAGCACTTGTTCTGCTTGTAAACTGTTTTATATATAAATATATATATATATAAAGATATAAAGATGTCTGCCTTTATTACAGATGCCTAGTCACTGGCAGAGCCCTGGGATCTTTTTCCAGAACCCAGTTCCTCAACGTAACCTTTTTTTCCTTTTAGCTGATTTTCCAAATGTTCCCCTGAGCATCATTTTGTGAGAGTAAATAAATCTTCTTTGTAGCATATAACACAATATACTGCATGCTGACCTGCTCTGAGGCATTTTCAAAACACCTTACATCTTATGATCGGAAATGAACACAAAACACTCTTTTGCTGATAGTGTTGCGGTAAACACCATTATTTATAATGGCATTGTTTTCTGATGCCTCTTTTATGTCCGTTTATTAGTTCCTTGCATGGGGCCAAGATGAACAGTACGATTCATAATGTCATTGTTTTAAAAATGCATTTTCTTGATGACATATGGATGAATTCCGTTGGTGAAGCTGTTTGCCAGTTGGCTTGGCGGACAGTAGTAATGCAAATTCAGTTTGTGTAGTGCTGTGAGAGAGAGCATTTGCTAATAGATGCTTTATGCAAAGCTTGAAAGATGCTCTTCTTCATGGATTGGCTTCTGCCAAAAATGCTGCTGGGAGATTCACAATGTCATTCTGGTACATTTAAAATGTTTGTTTTATATACATCAGAGACGGAAGCTATCCTACACATTTTCTTTGAGTATTACTATCATCACTTAAATGTGGGTGTAGTAAAAACAAAAATTGTTATTTTTACTTTATTAGTTGCAGATATCAGAAATACAAAAAAATTCAACAGAATATAGGTCCTTCTTAGAGGAAAATGAAAATCCCCCTATTTGCCTCTATTTTATATCTTCCGGGGTAACATTCACCAATCAAACAGTGTCAAATATGTTTTTTTCTTAAGGTCTTCAAAATTACCATGAGTCTATGGATCCTCAGGTAAGCCATGTGCCCTTCATCACTGCCTCATTGCTTTAAGGGAGGGACCCCATCTTATATTGCATTATGTGGGCTGTTCAGTTCATAGTTTGGGGAGCAGCACCTAGTACAAAAACTCATAAGTGTAGGTAGGTCATTTAATTACCATAATCTTTTAAGAAAGAAGGTTTTAAAAAGATTTAGGGTTGAACAGTTTAACAAAAAACCTGATTCATAGAAAATGGTAATTTGTGCTGAGATTGGAACTTGAGGCAAACCCAAACCTTTTTCAAAAAGTCATCACTTGTGAGGAAACCTGGAACTTCCGGTATGACCCCAAAACAAAACCACAGTCAGTGCACTGGAAAACACCTTCATGACCAAGAAGAAGCAAATCCAAATTCAAAGCCATGCCCATTATGTTTTTTGACATGGAGAGCACAATTTTGGCAGAATGGGTTCCAGAAGGCAAAACAGTGAACCAAAATTATTATAGGGAAGTCTTGACAAAGCTGAAAGAGAGACAGTGTCAGGAAAATGTGGCCAGAAATGTGGGAAATGGTTGCATTCTTCATCAAGACAATGCTCCTTCTAGCACGGTACTTTTTGTGAAACAGTTGATGACAAACACATTGGAACATCCTTCACCACATTTGGAACCTTATAGCTTTTTTTCTGTTTTCCTGCATTTAAATTGGTGCTTAAAAAGAACACATTTTGTGTCAATAGATGCAATAAAGAGACAAAAAAACATCAGATATTTTGAAACAGCAGACAAAAACTGGTCTGCTCCACAACTTCGACCAGTGGAAAAGAAGACTGCATTGGTGCTGAATTGTGAATAAAGACTTGATTCACACATTTTCTAATAAAATCTAATGTGAAAATTGTGTATGTAATTTTATTAAAATTCATAACATATGGGGAATAATCTGCAAAGTGAAAAGTTCAACGTTTTAATGCCAACTGGAGGAGAACACTATCCCTTCACCCTCTACTCTTTCTAACTTACCCCTGGCATTAACAGAAAACTACTTAATCTTATTTCATATTGCCCTGATCATATAATGGTCCTAGCCCAAAACTTTTCTTTCTATGTTTCGGAAAAGGGTCAATTTTTTGATGTCCACGTCTCTAGATATGTGATGCAGACACTATTTCTATTGGCTGTCCATATAACGCAGCCTTCCAAGAAATCTGTGACATTATCACTAAGGAAATGTCAGGGATTGTGCGGCACAGGAACACATTAGTACTAGGTCAACTGACCATTGGACCTAAAAACGGTGCTGGCTAGGGACCTGTATCTGGATTTTGGTATATCTTAAAAGGTAAGACACAATAATAATAAAAAAATACTTATGGATGGGTTTGAAGGGTGTGGGAGGGAGAAGCTGGTATAATTTTTATTTTGTGGCCATGTGGTAGCTTTAGGTATGTTATCTCACACACACATCCTACAAACACACACACACACACACACACACACACACATAATAATAGATGTTATCAGGCAGACAGTGAAAGACACTGTGATAGACAGACACTAGTGGAAAGAGACTGGTGATGACAGACTGATACACACTATAGAATAGATATCTGGTGAAATGATTCAATTATAGAAAGGCAAAATGAGTTTTCAGGTACCAGTAGCTGTGATCTTATTTGACATTTTGACAAGGTAACTAAAAAATACTGTTTATTAAATTTAAAAGTAAGACATGGCACAAATAACAAATGGAGGTAATTAATAAATAAATGAAAAATAAACAAAAATGAAAAGCCCACGTTGTATACTATAGGACAGACATATATAGAATTTATATAAAATATGCAAAGAATATTCTGAACAATGTCCTTCAAATTAACTTGTGGTGTGCATTTTAGTCTGCACAAGTATTCAGTATGCAGGATTCCCATCTCACCATTTTGGATTCATAGATGCATGACAGGAGGGAAAGGTTTCCCTCAGTCAGCTGTATAACTGTGATCTGTAAGCTCAGTTCTCAAAGGCCATAAACTTGCCAGATTTTCAAGGTAGCACTTGCTCAAGCGATGTTCCAGGTGGTGTCTACAGGTAAGCTAATTAAGACTCAATTAAAGCAATCTGGATAGACAAGGTTGTTTGATGCCTTAGAGGATTTCAACCTATACAACTTCAACTGGTGCATTAAATGCTACAATGTATCCTTTATAGTGATTTTGTAGTTGGATTGGTTATGACAAAATTATTCTAAATATAACATGTTTATTGCTTTAAAATAACAAAACAAACTTTTGGGTTCAATAGTAAAATAAATTGTAGCTGTGTGCTATCTATGGTCTTGAATATAAATTTCTCAAAAGAACAGGCAAAATATAACATAGGTAGTATCAATTAAAAAAAAGGCCAAACAAAGAAAGCAGATTTGTGAATGTAACCTATTGATATATAATTTGCTCCTGCAACTCTTGATGTTAACCAAAAGTTTATATGATCCAAAGCAACTGTTTGCGTCAGCATATATGAAGATTTGTTTCAAATATACATAAATGGACATCCCTCCAAATTACTAAACTCAGATGTTTCCACTAAAATGTACAGTTAAATTTACAGCATATACAGGTAGAAAATAAAAAAGAGGTTTTGTCTTTTTGTGTTGCAATCCCCACATAATAAAATAAATGAACAAAAAAACAGGAAAAATGACTAGAAAATAATCCCTATTAAAAACAGAAGCAGGTAAAAAGAACTCTAAGCTTGTTAATTGGCTTACTAAAGACAAAATAATCTGTGGAAGATTAAACTTGTCAGTAAACATTCAAAACTTAAATATCACCTTTTAGGGAATTTATTTTCTAAAAATAAATTCCAAAATATATATATATAGTACTGTCAGTTTTTGGTGTCCACCATAAAGCATGGCTGAAGAGTAAATTTGAAGATCATCCTTTATTTGACTGCATTATAGTTTATATTGTTTAGCCATTTATGGTTTGTTTGCTCCACCACGAAAAGTGATGCTTAGTGATGTTTGAAATAAAAATGATATCATAATATCCGTGCTAGATAATAGCATTAGATGGAATTTTAGTTTACCAGTTTCCAGCTTTCAGAAGACTAAAAAAGTAATATCGTTTACGCTTTTTTTGTAGGTAACAAAAGTTGTCACAGCTTTTTGCAGTAATTATTATTGTCCAGGCACCAGAAACAAAGTAAAGGTCAAACCAGAGTAAGAAATATATTTTCTTTCAAGCAATTTAGTTTCCCCAGTTATACTTTAAATGAATGTCATATACAAATACCAAAGTTCCTTTACATGCATTAATAACCACCCTGTAAAAATGAATGACTTTTTTTTTCTTGTATTACCCCTGCATCATCACTAGATGGCCAGTTATGTCTTTGTTAAAGCCTTTTCTTATTTTCTAAATACTGGGATGTTTACAATTTAACATTTGGCTTGCATCTAATGGCAGTACACAGTAGAAAAAAAAAAAGAAAGAATACTTTTAAAATTTAAGAAAATTACTGGCTACCCTAGCTGTACTTTAGAAATAAATATTTAAATTATTCTAATGTTTGGTCCGAAGTTTTTGCTCCACTATCAATGACACACTTAAGGGGAATGTTAAAAAGGACAGCCCTTAAAGTCACATTTAAGTCAGCTGGGTTGCGGTTGGCTGTAGTTTCTAATGTGTGCAACAGACTTTTTGGACTACCTGCCAAGTGTGTCCTCGTGTCCTACTCTGGTGATGACAGGTCCAAGCTTGAAACTACTGATTTCTACCACTCTGCAAACTCCCTTTGACTGGTCACTGTTGATATTTTCTGGCTCCTGATTTCATTCTCAAAGAGGCTGTGTTAGGAAATGCTTATCAGGCCGGGGATTCCGTCTTGTGCACGACTGTCATATTCCACACTGCTTATTTTTTCCAGCAATATCACTTGCAGCAGCAAGGAGAATAAAGAAAAAGCAGCAGCCCCTGCTTCCCTTAAGTCATGCAGCCTGATGTGTTTTATCACTATCCCCAGCACACACTTTTAGGCTGTGCATAGACTCTATCCTGTGCTGCTATTGGCTGCTGGGAATTTATAGCCTCTCTGCTCCCAATCACTAGACTGTTTCTGACCCTGTGAGTTTTTGCTGCCTGGATTGACCTTTTGCCTGTGACCCCGACTGCTTGTGTTTGCCGTTGTTTACTTCATTTGGTGGAAGATTATTCGGTGTATAACCTCTTTCTTTGTATTCTGGATTTGTCTCTGTTGGAATCTTGGAACTGCTGTATCTGTGGGCTCCTGGACCTCTGCCAGCCCTTCCCCAGACACCATCCCTTGTGCACTAGGTCCTGGGGGCAACCTAAGTGCTGGGAAATGCAACCTGTCTCCCAAGTCTGAGCTGGGGCTTCCCATAGGTGAAAAGTGTGGTATTAAATTGGGGTACTGCTGTCTGGCAAGTACAGTTGCTGGACCAGGGCCTTACAGGCTGAATAAAATTTGGAAGGGTACACTGCACTGGAGCAGGGAGTCCCTGTTTTGCAGAGGGCTTACAATGTTAATGAGGAAACCCGGTTTTCAGGAAAAAAAAATGACACAAAACCCAAAAATAACAAGTATAATAGATTTTGTTCTAAATAATAGTGCAGCTTTCAATAAAGGAATGCCTGGTGTTCCTTTCACGCACATCCTTTTTTATGCTCTTCTTAAAAAAAAGTGTGATAGCTGTCACCCCTGGTTAAGTCAGGATGCGATCATGCTGACAAATGCAGCAAGGATCCAAGATCATAGCTAAAGTTTCGTTTTCATTACTTCCACTGTATTTTTGCACAATGGATGTGTAGTCTGCAGGGTTGTGAAATGTAGTTAATTTTCCAAATCTTGTCTTCACTAATTTATCCTCTCCCCACCTGACGTGTTTGAGAAACAATCAGTGCCTGTTTGTGGTTCTATTGTTACTGCATTTCTCTCTGTTCTGAATAGTTTTAAAATAGGTTATACACTGAAAAGCAGACCTTGCTAGCTCTTCATTGTATTGTCTGCCAAGTAACTCACAACCTTGAATACCTTTCCAAGTTGGCTAAAGGTATGGAAATGACACATTTAGATATCTGTTTTGTCCTATTTTGTCACAGATATTTATCTTTATTTTACACATATCCAGTAAGGGTTAGATTACTCACAAGGCAAGTGCCTAGATTGCCTTGGAGCCTGAAATCATTACACAAGGGAAAGGTAGAACATAGCATTGGTTTAGCATTACTTTTGCAGAAGCCCCCTTGCTCAGCAGGTTCCTCTGCCAGAAAACATTAGGATGGAAATGATGGCATTGTTAATGAAAAATTTTTGCAAGCACAAAATTTTTCATTGTAGACAACATTTTACTTTACATGATAATTAGAAGATGGCGATTGCCAGATTTATCAAGGTACAGTCAGTCTAATTACCACTTTCTAGTTTTCCAGATAGCATTTTACACTAATGGTGGTGAAAGACTACAATGGAGATTAGACGTTTTTGCCAATTTTGCTGATTTTAAAAGTAGCTATAAATGTTTGCAATAGTTGACGTGTAAGCCTGTTTTCTCTCATTTAAACTTGGGAATTTTGGCTAGCAATAGTGACTATGAAAAGGTTTATTACGGTACAACGTTCTACCATAAAAAATGATCACCACTTTTTGATAAATGAGCCACATAAACTGTGTAGAGTGTTGTTCTTGTAGTAGGAAGCAATAGACTTTTGTCTTAGGAGATATGGGGATTACAAAACCAATTGTTTAATTTTGGTGTACCAGATAAAAAATAAATAAATAAAGTATCCAAACTACAGGTTTACATTTTGTCTTGAATTTTACCTAAAAAGAATCCTACTTGTGACTTGTTAAAAATCACTGCTTTTGTTTCATAAATAAAGAAACATTCTTTTATTAATATGCTTTGAACATAGTGCTTCCACTGAAGATTTGTGCTAATTAGAAGAGACTTTTAAATGTCTTTGACTATGTCATGCTTCTTGAGGTTCCTTAGCAAATTCTTAGTGAGTAAATGATGTGATGGGGTTACTACTAATAACAAGTATTCTTTTGACCTTCATTTTTGTTATACAGATCCCTTTGTGACCAAGTAACAGCTGGATTACTCCATTACCTTATCTCACTGGACTATACTTGTTCTGTTCTAGTTCATGATGAGGTGATATATTATGACAGCCAAAACTTTACGCTGCAAGACATACATACCGTATGTGTACAGTATATGAAGATTTAACTTTACATTCAAATGCTATATCTATACAAACTTTCAAAATATGCACAGTTGATATATTTGTTCAGTCTAGCATTATGATAAATAGCTACAACTAAGCTCTGAAATGCATCTTTATGTGCTTGTTTTGTGATCACTTTGGTTTACTTGGTAGCAAGCTTTGAAATTGACACAGATTCTTTTAATTATTGTATGGCTGAATAGATAAAGTAGCAAAGGGTTAGAGGCTTTGTTTGAAATTAGATGCAGTCTAGGTTGGCATAGGTTGCAAAGGAGATATGAAACTAGCCTATGCATACAAACTTGACAGAGGCACTATCCCTTCTCCATTCTACTAAACTTGTTTTAATTAATTTTGTGTTCCAGCTAAAATTGTTTTCCCAATTTTGTCTTCAAGATAGCAGTAGTCACAATACCAAGATCCAAAATCTGAGAAGAGTTCTAACCTTTCTCCATCTAATCAATATTAAAAATGATGAAATGGCTAGACTTTGATTTTGGATTAAGATTGGACTATAGTTCTACTTTATGGCTTTATTATTTTTATGATGTTTTATTTTTTTTTTATTACTACAGCAGGCGTAAAATATTATGTATTATTATATTTGGTCATTGGAAAGAATAAATATTCCTGAAGCTATGCAGTAAAAATTATTATATAGATGCATATATACTTAATATATGTGATACAATGGTCTATTTAATTAGTAAATAATAAGGCAATTATTTTTTTCATACAACTGTATCACATGTTGGCCATTGTTTTGTAGTTTTTTTTCTTATGCTCAGCTCTCATTTCACTTCTTCCTCCCTTTTAACCTCTCCTCCTGCTTCTCCTACTCCACTTATGTCTTTATATTTTACTACATGAAACCTGGAAGTGCTCTGTGCCTGCCAGAAAGACAAGATGGTCCTACAGCCCTACAGCCAATTGGACAGCTTGGTTTGCAAAAGAGAGCCTGGCCAACTAAGTCACATTCTGACCTGCTTCATCTGCTCGTTTGAAATCCTTTGGATCCTTCCTAACTTCTGATAGCATTCTGCTCCAGTACTCTAAAACATAAATGCCTTGGGGAAATACAGGCAAAAAGAAAGGCTCTTTCTTTTAACCATTTATTAGTGTAAAATACATAAAAATAAAAAAACAAATTTTTAGTATAGTGAGTGATACTGTATATTATAATATTGTATTATGAGGCTATAATCAAAATGTACATAGCACTTTATTTTTCATATGTGGATGGGTTCTCTCAGAATGATGGATACCTGCATGTCTTTGCACAACTTGAACTTGGACCTAGAGTGGTTCTTGGTGGAAACATGCCATATAGAACAAACAGTATTTCCCATTGTTTACTCCATAGTGAAGTATTGCACTTGCTTCCAAAAAGAATGATTTACCAAAATATTACAGTTTAGGTTTAAGAAAGTAAATTGTAATAAGTAAGTAAGTACATCATATATAAATGGATAAATTTACTGTTTGCTAAAGAACAACATAGAAAGCACAATTATCATTTTTGAAAAAAAAAATATTACAATCCAATGTTCACCTTTATTTAATCTTTTGTTACATCTTAGTAATGCTGGTCCCTGATAGCCTCTTTGCAGGTAGTCTACATGTATCCTAACCAGCAATGGCATCATAACATCTCTCCAAGTGTTTCTTTTTTTTTTTACAACAGTGGACTATGCCTGTTTATTGGGTATTTGCCACTTGTATTTTCCATCAAACATTTGCAATTGTAACTGTTTTGCAGTTGTAATACTCTACATTTAACCTAATAGTCAATTAATAACCATGAAAGCTCTTGTAAGTCAGTTCTTTTTCTGATCCTGGCGACTGAGAAAAGAGCAACACCAGGAGTGGGGAAAGCTGAGCACGTTCTGCTAAGATGGGGGTGTTAAGTGAACCTTTTAATTTGCTCTGCAAAATGGTCTCACCTTACATGAAGCATGTCTAGGTGGGAAACACATATACAATCCTTGTGATCACAAACTGTTCTTCAAAATGTGCAGTCAGCCTTATGTCTATTTGAAGCTGTTTTAACAAGAGTTATGCTTGGTTAGTTCAATCGCATGAATCCATCCACATTGCCAGTATTGTGCTATGATTCCAGTTTGGCATGTAACAGTTCATAAATCTGATATAAACTCTGCAGGATTTAGAAACGTATATAGAAGCAATTTCAGGAAATTACCAGTGTCCCTTTGTCTTTAAAATGAGTATTTCCCTTGATATATTCCTGAAAATAATAGAAAAGAGTAAGGATGATTATACTAAGAATATGTTTAGTTAAAACCCTACTAACGTCAAAAGAATAGAGCAGCAGCAAAATATTAATCTTTCACATTTTATTGACATTGTTCTTTGCTAGGCATATAAAACAGGTATGTTAACATTGTGGTCATTGCAAAGCTCTATCGATTGCAATAAGAACATTTGAAGTGTCGTGATGGCTGAGAATATCAATACCATTTCCCTAACTGGTTTTATGAAATACTAATAAGCATCATTACTTCAGCAAATAATAATTTTGCAGGGTTCTAAATGATATTCTTTAATAATCTGGTAAAGAAAAAAATATTGACCTACATACAGGACTAAATTTACCATTACAAGAGCAGCTACAGATGACCTGTATCCATTAGCAGTAGTGGTTGCCTGTTAAGGTAATTTTCTCATGGTTTTCAGTCACAGATTTTGTTCAATATAATTTGAAATATAGACCAACAAATTAGGAGAATAATATGTTTAAAAAATGTGAACCTAGCAAAAGAGTGTAGCCCTAATACAAAGGTTTTTGTCAGGATCTCCTCAGGCAGGTAGCACAGGATCACCCAAGGCACGGAGTCTATGTGACCCCAGGTCTTCACCAGGGCACCCTGAAAGGGGTGATGGGTCAGTAGCAAGGTGGCTACTGGGCTGTTTGCTGCTGGGGGTCACCAGGTTGTGACTTTTGGGATCACCCTACCTAAGGAGGAAGGCTGGAGCGGCCTCGGTGTAGAGACCGGCCTATGCAAGTGAAGAAGAAGGACTGCTTCAGCAGTGGCAGCATGCCGGGGATCATCATAAAGTTTTGGCAACTTCTCAAATAGTGCATTTACATTAACCAAGGCTTCATCACTGTGTTCCATCAATCAGAAGGCCAGGTCTGTGGTTCCCCCTGGAGGAGGGAGATTAAAGTGCCCACCTTGGTGTGTTCCTTAGCAAAGGTTCTAGGCTGAAGGGAACAATATAACAGGCAGGAATTGCAGAAGACCTGGAATTGGCTGCGGTCCCCAGCGAACCGCTCAGAAAAAGAGATCTTGGGCTCAGATGTGGCTGGGAGAGGTGGTTGGCTGGAAGGAAAGGCTGACTGATCTAGAGGTTGAACTGGTGGAGCAGGCAAGGTTTGCAAATGGCATTCCAAGTGGAAGTACCCTCTGAACTTTCTGCACAGAAATTTTTAGCTCAGAGATCTGCTTGCAGAGTTCCTCAAGAGGCGAGTTGTCTCCAGAAGCTGACATTTTGGCTTTGACTTTTTTGTCAGGAACTCCTCAGGCAAGTAGCATGGGATCACCCAAGGCATGGAGTCTAAGTGACATCAGGTCTTCACCAGGACACGCCACAAGGGGTGATGGGCCAGTAGCCAGAAGGCTACTTGGCTCTTTGCTGCTGGGGGTCACCAGGTTGTGACCCTTGGGGTTACCCTACTTGAGGAGGAAGGCTGGAGCAGCCTCAGTGTAGAGACAGGTGGCAGGCAGATGCAGTCAGGTTCCAGGCACAGGTGAGGGCAGGCGGCAGACAAGCAAGGTCAGGTTCCAGGCGCAGGTCAGGTCAGAAATCACAAAGAAATCACGAGCAGAGTATCAAGGTAGCTGGTGCAAGGTTACAGCACCAGTCTCTATTACTGCTGAGATTAAATAGTGAGCAGAACAGAAAGTGCTGCATGTTCTGTTAGGAGTTCTTCTGACTGTACTTCAATTAATATATCCATTTTCTTTGCTGGTAACCTTTCATGTCATTTAGCCAATTAGTATTTTGAAAAGTAGGGGTCAGCAACTGCATCTTATGGGCAGGTTTCCTATGCTAAGTTTTAATGCGGCCTTAAGATTTCACGTTCACACAGCATGTCCTTTTTATTGGTTTATGAAATAGAGAAAAAAATTGCCTTATATCATCTCATTGGAAGTCCCATAGACATTGGTGTTTTTCTGTATTACTTTGTAGCCTAAACAGCCTAATGTATAAGCTGCCTCCAGACAACCGTTACATTACCAATAAATAATATAATACATTTTATATGCAATTCAACACCAGATTAGTGAACATTAAGCTGGTTACACACATTCAGCATTGTTTGTTCAGAGGTGTTCCTTCATTGATATTAGATGCCTTCAGATGTTATATTTGCTACCTAATGCTCCCTAGTCATTCCATAATGCCTTTGTGACAAAGCTAATAGCTGCTGCCAAACATTACATGATATTGATACATCATTGTGCAACTGTGCTTGGGCCAATAAACTGGGGCTTTCTTGATAGCATTGCTGGTAACATTAAAAAAGAACAAAATATGTGTCTGAAAATATTAAAAGTAGAAACACTTGGATATATATTTTTGTGATGTTATTAGTCCACATGTATGCAAATATAATATTATGGTAGTTGGTGTATTTATTACCTTGACAGTAGATAGAGTTGTATTGGTAAACATTGTAAAATCACTAATGAGCACAAGCTATGTTTGTAATTGTTGGTTAACATTTTATGATTTCTTTAGATTATTTCTATATAATTATACAACTATGTAAGTTTAATTTGTTATATGATATTAGTAAGACCTCATCTTTAAAATGTTTATTTTTGGTGCTAGTTTGGAAAATAAATGGTGCAGAACTGAAAACTGCAAAAAGTGCAACTAAACTAATAAGTGGCATGGAGGTCCTCAGCTATGAAACCATGAAAGACCATGTGTAGAAAAGTCTTCAGGACAGCAGCTAATTCTAGCCAATTTACCAGACTGCTGGATCTTTCCTTTCAACTGTGAGTATAGGGTTGCAAAGTGTTAAATTTTTTTTTCTCTTTTATTTTTGTCTTTCGATTTAAATCAATTGAAACCTAGCTATCTATGTATTTTTTTTTTTTAATTTAGACTAACTTCACTAAAGAAGTGTGTAGAAATACAGATTTCAGGATTAGCCATTACAAAGAGTCCTCCATGGCTCAGTGCAACTACTCTGTAATTTCTAACAAATGCTGAGATATAAATAGGCAGAGGTTGGAATAAGTCGTCACCATTTAAGTCCATGTCGAGTCCCAAGTCATTGACACCAAGTCCCAGGTCATGTCTCAAGTCACCAAGAATTCTACAAAGTCGAGTCCCAAGTCAAGTCACTTATTTTATCCCCATTTGTCCCCATATAGAAACAGAGCTCCGAACCTGTTCTTGAGCACAGGATTGCATTTTAAGTCCACAGCTTTCCCCTCTGACAGCTGAAAGAGGCCGGGACGAAGGCAGTGAGGCTTCTGTTACATAGCCTTCCTCCCTGCCCTCTTAAGCTGTCAGAGGTGAAAGCAAAATTTAGTAGACTGAGAACTCGAGGAAGGCGGTGTTACAGAAGACTCATTGCCTACCTCCCCACCGTTCTTGCATTCTAAGTCCACAGCTTTCTCCTCTGACAGCTGAAGGGGGAGGGGAGGAAGGCAGTGTTATAGAAGCCTAAGAAGCAGTAAAAGACAGAAGTCAAGTTGCAAGTTAAGTTGCAAGTCGCTGTGCAAAACTGCCAAGTCACAAGTCGTTCATTAGGCGACTTAAGTCGCAAGCCCAAGTCGCACGAATCGTCCCAAGTCACACGGCTTGAGTTCCAACCTCTGTAAATAGGATATTTGCCATACTGTATGAACATTTTTTGAGGAGTTTGCTGACTCACAGGTTGTATGGGTCAGCAGGAGCCATATAGTACAATCTTTGTAAATCACTGGTAAACTGGACGCAGGAACCTGTATATGTTGTGAGAAAATCTGGTTAACCAGAGAGATATGTATGTGCGGCTCAGTGTACAGATAATAACAAAAAGCTCACAGGCCAGGAAAAAGATGTTTCAAAGAATAGTCTTTACAGTCTCTTTTGTGATGTAAAAAGTCTAGTGGACTTTACTTTTTCTTCAATACATGACGTGTAAGACATACTCGTGGCTGAAGATTAGATTGCCTAAATGTATGCTGACTTTAGGTGGAGTGAAAAATATGGTCTTGGTTTTTCGAGGTACAACAATTAAAGCTAACCAATACTAGGTCCATTTAAGACCTGTGGTGAGCTGCAGCCATTTGGACTGTTTTTTTTGCAAGCAACTACATGTGTCTGGTGTTACAAGAGTGGAAGACCGTGGTGTAGTTCACCATAGTGTCATGTCACTTTTTGCTGCCCAGCTGTTGCTTGAAGATTTGCCCCAATCAATCTGCAATGCAATAATCTGCAAATCTTGTAGCCCCTGGTGATGTTTGCCTCCCCTGCTCAGTTTGGCACTGCTGCTCTGAAAGGGCCCTTGGTGTTTTGTTCTGTTTATGCTTGTGGTCTGTTAACAGAGTTCAAAATTTCTTCTCAGGTATAAATGATTCCTTTTACCTCACTGCGTAGAGAAAAGCAAGTGAAGACAAGAAAGGACATTTGCGGAACCAAAAAACTTGTACTTTAAACAACTCAGAACATTTAATTCTTGATACATTTAGAAATTAGTAATTTTCTATTCTTTATATCTAATTTAACATAGTGGGGGTGATTTACTAAAGGAAGTTAGGCTGTTCACATACCAAACTAAATTATCTTCTTATGAATGGATATTTTACTTAGCTTAACGACTGTCATGATGGTTTTTACTTTGCAAAGAATCCCCAATCACTGAAATCTAAAAAAATTTTTTTTTCTTGCACACAATTGGATAGCTGAAGTCAGTGCAACTTCATCTCATTTACTTATAATTTATATATTTCCCACATTGGAATATTTCACTTTGCTATGAGAACAGCCAATATTCCTTTAGTAATTAAACCCCAGTGTAACAGTTGAAAAATAATTTCCGACTTGCTTAGCTACATAAAAATGATGGTTTATGAAATTTGTATCACTTTTTATAAATACTTCAGTACCTCCTATTTAATTGATCCTGACACAGACAATGTTTCTTATGAACAAACAGTGCTATAGATTAGTTCTTTGAAATATCTTTAAATTGATCCCTATAGAGTCAACGTGTTCCCAGCCTAGGCTGTACATGTATCTTCTGACCAGAATAAATCACCTTTACTAATGTTGTCCTTTAAATATTTTTCTGATCCTCCTGTCCTCCACCTAATCCTCCTAACCAATGCCATACCCTACCATCGGATCCAGTAAAGTTCTTTGTGTCATATTTCTTTGGGACCCCATGTAGTCCTGCAGTATGACTTTCATATCGTGTCATATGCATTCCTATCACTTAAAAGCTCTGCCTCATGCTTTCTCTTTGTTTATCCATCCAGTGCAGACCTATTAGACCACATGTTGATGGAAAACAATACATTCTTTAAGTCAATAAGCCTATAATTGCCATTCTCTTTATGCAGTATTTTAGGAGGGTACTGTCTACATACCTGATATACAAGTAGCCACAAGAGGGTGAAACTCATATATGTATATTACGTATATCATATATTAAACGTCATAAAATAGTGAAAGCGAAAGTTTCTTTGCAGATGGAGCAGGTTTTATATTAGGGTCATTCCTGCTGCCTGCATCCCCATATATGATCATTTGCATGCAGTGCAAGTTCCATCTACTTGACACTTATATTTTACCACATTAACCACTAACCACTAACTAATGTGAATGCTGCCTATAGTGTACATCTATCAGCAAGAGGCTGTAGAATGTGTTCCTAATCACGTTCAAAGTAGTCCAGGTTAGTCTGTGCAAACACGCCTGTATGTTTACTAATGGGTCAAACAGGAGAAGTGTACAATTCACCCAAAACCTACTTAGCAGCCAACTAAACATCATCAGTGGTTACACTTGTGCATAAGCAAAAGTGCACACTGACCTACTCAGACGCTTGTGGAGGAGCACCCCTGAGCATTGCCCCATGGGCTGCAAAATAGCCAAGAATGACCATCAGCACATTCTTCCCAACACACTTTGGTTGCATTACTTTAAACCCATTCTTCTAAAGACACAGTACAAACTGTCTGAATGCCAATATATGTATGGTTTACTTCACCTCCTGGGCGGTTGTTTTCTGTCCGGATTTATATGTCTAAAAGCGGTACATTGCCTTTCATTAAAATTTATTTTACATTGTAGGCCTGTAATTCTTAGGCTTAACTCACCGAAATATGTCTAATAAATAATAAACTTAAAAATATTAAACTTTAAATAAAAAACACAAAAATCTATTAAAACAAGGGTGCAAAAATAAAGTAAAAATACTGAAATCTGTAATATAACTGTACAGTAGCATATATAATATGTATATATATATATATATATATATATTCATATATATAAATAAATAATGATTACTTTGTATTGGATTCAATAGCGTTATTTTGTATTGAATCAAATTCCCAGCACGCTCCCTCACACACACCGATGCACGTACACATGCACCAATGTCACTGGGAACTGCTAGGGAACATCAGCGTAATCGCCAGGGAATGGATTGAAGGAAGAGGAAGCCAGAGGATGGGATTGAACAGGCCGGAAAGGTAAGTCTTTGATCTTTGTTTTTTTAGCTACCCTGAGTGTGGCTCAGGGCTACTGCTATCAGCTGTATTTTTTTACCCTAGGCTAAACTCAGTGTTACATTGCTTTATACAAATTTTGGTCTTCTGTATTAAAAGGAAATGTTGATTGGGACACATCATGGCAAAGTAGGTCATGTTCCATACAAGATTAAAAACGCTTCTATGAGAACATGATTTTTTTCCAGTTAGACTACAAAAACCATTGCCTGAGTGGGTAATATATTGAATTCTGAGATATAATACCCAATAGTGTATTACAACAGTTCATATTGGTTTGGATATTAATATGTTTATTTTTATGCATAAACATGAACTGACCCACAAGTACTCTGAAGCCAGTTGTATTTGTGGAGCATTTTTATGTATTTATTTATTTATTTATTTATCCACCACTTAGTTAAGCATGTAACTTTCTATATAATAGAGGATTACCAATGTACTGTATTTAATAATATTAGCACTAACCTTTAAAATGAGGTTGTATCCCTTGGGTTGCACAATAAACATCTGCTGCTTCTGTTCTTGGGAAGAACATACTGGTTGGAGCAGAAGTTAATGAAAGTATGGTTTCCAGTTGTATAGCAATTGTATCACAGCTTTATTCTCCCCTGGGTATGTTGTTTACTTGTAATAACACAAGCTGATAAAAATTTTCACTTTCCAGGACAAGCTTTATTAGCGAGTATCAGCTGCTTTCAACTTGTGCTACATACACGGAAATACAAATACACATATATTATGAAATCATCTACTTGAAACAAAATTAAAGGGCAAGTTCTATCACCCAAAAAGTTATTTTTATATGTCCGGGAATAATGTATGTTAAGGAAATTGATTTGCTATGCATTTTTGTTAGTGCTCTGATGTACTGTTACTTCTTCTGACCTCAGCAATTATTGTGGGCTAGCTCAGAAGATCTGTCCTTCTTTTAAAAAAGCACTTTCCAAAGGAGCCACATAGTTGTATACAATGACTTACAAGTAAAGACAGTGTATCCTAAAATAAAATAACCCTTGTCATAGTATCCATTTAACCCTAAAACACCTCCAGTTTACTCAATGTACCCTTCAGTTTTTGAGAAAAAATTATTGTGCCATTTTTGAGGTGTAGAGTTTGATAAGCAATGTTTCTTAATAGTTGGTTGTTGATAATTATGTTCAAAAAAAAGCTTTTTGATACCTAACAAACAAATAAGTTAACACCAAAAAATTTTAGATGGAGGACGCGTTTTTAAATTCTACAACTTAATGGATCTACAACTGTTGAAAAGTGTTTTTTTTCTACTATCCTGTTCATAAATGCCACAGCTGCCCTTCAATATTGTTCTAGGACTGACCATTGTCAGATTAAGTGGATCATGTTCAGGGGAGACAAAGTTACATTTAGTGCCATACAGGGTTTACTCTTATACCTTGCATTAACTGTATGTAAGTAAATAAAGTAAGTACTGTATTGTTTAATTTTATGACTATATTTAATGTAGGGCACTGTGTAATATGTTGGCGTTATAAAAATTCTGTTTATTATTAATAATAATTTAATAATAATAATATATTTCTGGAAGGGCTTGCTTGGAGGGTTGAAGGACTTGGTTCATGAGGGTGTGCGAAGAGAATATTTTGTAAGGGCACATAAGAGTACAAACTATCTCAAATGTTTGTATTAGAGGAAGTGGCCAGGCAAAATTTACAAGTGTTGCACATCCGGGGAAATTTGATTTGGAAGTTAAAGAAATGTTATTTTGATTTTCTCCAATTCAAGAAACCTCTACTGATTTCTCCTTTGTGGTAACTTTGAGGAGGATGTCAATGGAATCAAAGGGAATAACACTTCAGGGAGCTGTAGGAGTTTGCACTTTTTTGTCATAATTGTGTCTCTCAATAGGATATAAGGGCCCAAATGTGTAAGGTGATGGGGAACAGAAGTGTGTAGAATCCCTTTAAGGACTATGAAATGTGCTTTCATAAATCACTGTATCCATATATGTAAGTATCCATGACAGTAAGACACCCCGTCTGAGCTGGCTCTTGTTAGGTCTTTGGAAAAGAATATACCACAAAAAAGTAACATTAAAAAAACTTTTATCATAAAAGGGGACCCATGAAGGTACCAAACTGATGTATGTGTTTTTTTTTATTTTGGGTATTTATGCTTTGGTATCCAAAAGAAACAAACTATGTAATTGCTTGCCTACTTTCATTCAACATCATAATGTTAGGGTAGTCATACTAGATTATTGTTAATTAATGACTGGTAACCCGACGCGTTTTGCCTACTGGCTTTTTCAGGGGATATAGACCTATAGCAACCAGGGGTAAGTTGAGGTAGTCTCTGTCATAATTGTGTGGATATTTAGGAGTTGAATCCTCAGATGTACCTTTACTAGAATAAAGGGATCTTTTTTCATTTTCTATGCTGCACCAAAACAAACAATTATATGGCCTCCCAGGTTAAATGAATTAGTATCTTTTCTGTCTAGTATCACTACCCTAGTCCTATGATGTTGAATGGCAGCAGGCAACCATGACTTTATAATTGTATTACCATGTGCAAATCTCATGTTTTTGCAATACTTAAATACAAATTTATGAAAAACCCACTCAAAACCACTGGTCCTTTTTGCTATAACTTAAAATTTTCCAAATTAAAAGGGATGGTTTTAAAACAAAGCTTATACAATGAGAAGAGTCTAACCATACATAATAAAACTATGTAATTGGCAAACAAGACTTTTACTTCCTGCTTGCCTACCCTCCAACCGGTAAAAATCTCTGGAGTCAAAAAATCTAGAAAGGGATTCCAAAAAATATTAAATGACAGTATAACAAAAGGGGCAAACGTGTCTAGTTTCTTTCTTCAGAAAAGTTCAAAACTGACACATACTGCATAATTGTCAGGTAAATCCCATATGCACTAAAATCTGGTGCAGTCAGTTTGAAGAGACAATGGGCCTGATTTATTAAAGCTCTCCAAGGCTGGAGAGGATACACTATCTAATGTGAAGCTGGGTGATCCAGCAAACCTGGAATGGATCTGGCCCAGGATTGAAATAATTTGCTAACAAATAGCAAACAGCTTTAAGGAAAACCATTCAAGATTTGCTGAATCACCCAGCTTCACTTTAGAAAGAGTATTCTCCCCAGCCTTGGAGAGCTTTTTTAAATCAGGCCCAATGTCTGTTGTCAATGACTTTCTCTGCATTTTGAGCCAAAATTCCAAGGAGGATGGGGAAGAGTACTCTCTTCTAGTACCAATACTTTGCATCACAAACCTCACCTGGGAGGGATGGTTTAGCCATGGCAATTACTGCAGCAAGAAAAGCAGGAACCTTGGTGCTGCTAATAAAGAACAACTAGAAAGGTTAGTTCAAATTAAATTAATACAAAATATGGAATACAAAATACATGCATTGTGAATGTTTTACTTACGTAAGCATCTTGTGTCCTTGTAAACATTTTGCGTTCTCTTACCCATTCCTGTCTAGGTTGTGGTGAAAAAAATTATAGTTGCTAATGCCTTGACAGGTCAAAAGAAGAGGAGCAGTATACACTTATGTATCATAATCTATGAATTATGCTGATATTATAGGTTATGTATCATGGTAACTAGTGAAATATTTAAACAATTTATGATAACAAAGATGTTTAACCAAGAATTAGCTGATAATGGTCATGCAACAAGCTAATTGTTTAGAGCAGGGTATAATTGTAGAATGTATTATTATTACACTGATGTTTCTATGTGTGTTGAGAGGCCAGCCTTTCTCCCTACTTGATTCTTCCTAGTACTAAAGAATATTAACATTAACCTCTGATTAAGCAACACATGCTTGTTTTGTATCTTTCTTCAGCCACAATATTAAACATAAATATGATGTTTTGATTTAGCAAGGAGATAGGAAAGCAAAAACTCATTAGAAGTGAGTCTTGGCCAGCCTTAGGAAGTATTTTAATGCAGCAGTCGCCAACCTTTTCAGATCCGCAAACCACCAAATTCACTAGTTCCAGATCTGAGCCTGCAATGGGAGAGTGGGCAGGTTGTGCGCAGGGACACAGCCCGCCCACCTTCCTGAGCCTGGGATCTGCTCAGGGTATGTGGTCCATGGCTCTGGCCGGTGCATCTCCCCAGCGGGGTCCTTTTCCTGACCCCACCTGGGGATGCACCAACCAGAGCCGTGGACCCCCAAAATTTTCTCTCAGACCACTAGTTGGCAACCAATGATCTAATGTATCAGTTGTATCAATATCAGTTGGTGGAAAGACACCTTTTAAGACATTTGTTATACATAGTAAGAAAGTAAGTTTAAATTTCTTACCCCAAAATCTCTATGAAATCTTCTGCAACAATGAGAAAACCTGTAATTATTTGTTGTGCCCATTGCTGTCCTTGCTGGCCACCAGATATTTGGTGTGTCTATCCACTGCAATCGAGATGAACTTTTCTTTGATCATGGTAACATTATGGCCTAAGACATCTGCCTTCAAATTAGAAGTCACCTCAAGAACTAGTTTCCTATATGAGGACCTGTCTTAGCAACTTATCTCCATGTCTTCACTTTCACTGTGTTGAAGGTCCCCTTTGTCCATCATCTTGGGTAGCAAGCAACAGCAATCTCTCTGGCAGGAATGCCAATCCTTAACAGAGAAAAACTTGGTGATAAACTTATCCATATCATAGGCCAAGGTAATGATCTGTACTTTGCAGGATATGGCTAAGGGATAGCTGCAAGAGAAGCTGGAAATAAGCACAGTAGCACAGTATCAGTATCAGTAATTCAGACATACAGATGTGCCCTTGCCAGCCAGTCCCATTCTGGTGACAAAATTGCTACAGAATCTTCTTCTGGATCTGTAGTACTGCTGCAAAGCCTGTGGAGAAGAGAAAAGACTCAAGACAAGAATGTTACATGACCAGGAATCAGGTGAATTTAGATGCGTGTTAGGTAGTTTTTTTTTAAATTGTATGCCAACAAATAATTAGAGGTAGGTAGGGAAAGAGAGGTTATCATGCTGGAGTCTAGATATTAGTTTAAAAGATCTGCTTTAACCAGCTCTAAGCATGTCTATGTCTTCTCTTGTATATTGTACTAATATACACAAAAAATTGTGTAGCTCATTGTATGTGTATCTGACCATTCTTTTTGTTTAAGTACCAGTTATAAATAAATATTTGATAGTCAGAGTTGATGTTGTGTAAATAGGAACAATAGAAATATAGGAACAAGTGCAACTTTTTTAATCTATATTTTTAAATATATTTACATGAAAAAGTGTTGGCTAGTAGTACTAAGATGGTAAAATACAGCAGTATGTTTTATTAGACTTTTATAGCTGCCAGTGTGAAATGCCACTACTATATAATAAGAAGTGGAGTATGTGCTGGCATGTGGAAAGTGACAGCCTCCCCAGCTTGCTAATTATGACTGTAAAATTACAGGTGAATGACAGTCACTTAAACAGTAATTCTGTTCCTTGCAGCTGCAGCTGTTTGCTGACTTAATGCTGTAATTGATAGATGCTGCCAGTAGCTTAGGCGGATGGAAATTAATACTTAAATTACCATTGTTAGAGGGCATGATCACGTCATCTCGTTTACATTTTTCATCTTGAAACTGGTTAGAGTATATGTTTATTCTCAAACAGAAAATCAACCAAATTTAACAGCAGCAAGGCTCTGCAATCAAGAAAACATTTATACAGTAAAACAAGGCTGGAGACAAATAGAGGGTAGACCATTTAAATTACATCTCATCAAATGCTGTGAAATGTGACAAGAAGCAACTGCTAATTCAGGAATATTGATGGATAGCTCTGATATATATGTCTAAAGTGTTTTGCTTCAGATGGGCATCTTCCATTTATAAACTGCTTGGTATAAATTATAATGATTTGACTAATGTGAAAAGCATCATTTTATGTATTTTACATATCAGTGGCTTTTGTTCCATTTTTTTTTTTATTTATAATAAGGTCATACATGGATGTATGGACCTCTGGATGGACCTATTTTATTGTTAATAAAAACATACTTATATTGTCTTATAAACCTGTCTATTTAGGTAAAAATAAAATGGTGTATGTGTGTGGGGAAGGGGGAACACTGCTCTGTCTCATTTATTTGTTTGCATAAATTAGAAATTAAGCTATTGAGATCTGTAAATTGACTTTTAGCAGCAAAACACATGGGTATCCTAAAAAAACAAAAGAAAGCGAAGCAGGAGATTCATGTTCTGGTTAAACCAGAAAATGCAAAATATTCACATACAATATTTAAAAGTCTAAAAACACTTACTTTAAAAATGAAAAAAAAAATCTGAATGTAATGAATAAGAAAATACAGATATACAAAACCAGGATTTAGGCTGTTTATACTAATACTTATATTGATGTGGTTTAAATAAATCAGTGGCTCAAAGTGACTCTTTCCTCCTTCTATATTCATTCAACAGTACCTGTACTTGAATGCTGCTGAACTTTTTTTTTCAGTCAAATTGAAGAATTGGAAAAGGTAGGATAAAGGAAATAAAGTTTTTTTTTCATTACCATTTTTAGCATACAGAAATAATGTATTTATTTGAAATAAAGAAGAACTCAAATGTAAGTTGAACCCAAAAGGAAAACTACTTTTGCATACAAAACACACACAAACACTCATACAAACTATACACACACCATCCCTACCTACCCTGATGTGAAACCAACCTCTTTTCTTAGCAAATTTTCTAAATTCAAGTCAAGTACAACCACTGTGGCCAGCAAATTTGCTGGAATTATGTAGGCAATAGAACTGGTATAATATGCTTGTATTTGTACTTGTGTACTTGTTCATTTGCAGGGATAATTTCTTAATAGTTACTCTGTAATTTTTTTGTTTAAAAGAAACCTAATACATGTTATGTTGCAGTCTAATGCTAGAATTATTTTTTTATATAACCCAACACTCGGTATCCCATAATGACAATGTTGATTTTTCTTTAGAATTTTACAACTTTATTAAAAAGGAATACAATATCAAATATTCATAAGTATTTGGACCCTTAGTTCTTAGATGAAGAACCTTTGGCAGCAAAAACAGCCTTGAGTGTTTTTGTGTATAATGCAACAAGCTTTACACACCTGGATTTTTGCCATTTTCCTTTGCAAATCCAAGTTCAGACAGCACTAAAATATGCTATGAACATACCATCCCTCCCAAAAGTCAATATTTGCATACAGATAGGCATGTCTTCTGTCTTCACATGACAGGCATCGATTCTGGTGATTGGCTGTTTGGTCAGAAAGTTCCAAATAGCTGGGGGTAAGGCAATGGGTACATGTGCCTCATAAGAAAATGGAAGTGTTTTTATTTCTATTTTGCTAAATTTTTACTTTAATAAGTGGGCTGTGTTCTATATCCCAGGCAACAGGTTTAAGGCAATTTATAGCCAGTCTTTTAGTGAAAACTGCTGCTGCTGAATTTGTTGGCTTCAATCTTGCCTAGTTTAGAAATACTGCATGTAGGATTAAATGTCTTTAAACAGACTGGTTTTCTAATATCCCTGCAGAACTCTTGTCTAAAAATGTTTGTGGCAGCTCAAATTCTGCTGTATACTTTACTATCAATATAAAGCACCTTGTTTATGAAATTTAAATAAAATTGGATTCAGTATACACTGATAGATATATAGAGCTGAATTACAGAATGTCAGAAAAAAATATCTGCATTAAGACTTTTAATGTATAATTCAAACTGATCTCAAAACATTTCAATAGAACAGAGAATAATAAAATAGCATAAATCCATAGCAAATATCAAACTTAATAATATTACTAATACTGAGTTTGTGATCACAGTATAATGCATCTATTTGGTAACTAATTTTTTGTATTTCATGTTAACATTTAATAGGCAGGTGTCTGGCATAATCTCTCTTTCTCCAATAATGTCAAATTTTGAAAAGATATGCTCACTGCAACGCCAATTACATGATATTAATGGCAGGATGGCATGCATATGCCTGATCTGGGAAGCAGAAGGTTAATAGACGAACAGCTCCAGAAGATCCCATTTATCAGTTTCTATTTATCTCTCCTTGGGAGGTGGCAGGTTTACAGTAAATACCTTCTGTCCTCCTAATTTTCTAATGATGGGGATAATGATGGAGAATGGGGAAGTCATTAACAGGGACAGCCTCTGTGCATCACTCTGTCAGCCACATCTCTCCCAGACCTGCAATGAGAAGTGATGGGGCCCAGCTGTTCTGCAGATTCCAATCTCCTCTTTCCACTGCCAGCCTCAAAAATATTCATAAACATAAGTAAAATGCAGCTCCACTGCACATCTATCCTTACTGCATCCAAATTTGTAATGCATCTCTCCACAGACTTTCCACAGAGCAATTTCCAAAGATTACATGTGCAGGTGCAATAAAGACATACACTCAGATAACATCTTATGTGCATACTCATTCAGCTCAGATTAAATTAAAATAATGAAAAATATAAATTCAATTTCCTTATCTTTAGGACGATCACTAAATAGCACTTTAGACCCTACTTTGTAACATTAAACATTAGGAATTCTATCAGTTTTAAAGGTAGACCATGGCTTAAAGTACATAAAAAACCCAGTCACTAAAATCTATTACAAGCTGTTAATGTCATTTTCAGGATATTTTATGAAGATTAATTTGATTCTTCCTGTGATAGGAAGACAATTGTTTACCATTTTGCTTTGCCACTCTACCACACAGGCTTCTAAAGGAGACACTGGCACTGTTTTATACACTTGTCTGTTACAATATGCATGCATGGTCCACTGTTGTAACTATCTACAAATCTACCTTGACCTTTGTCATGCAGTAATTGCCAGAATGCATGTAGCTGTAAAGAGTCTACATAAGATCAATAGGGATGCAACAAGCAATAAAAGGAAAGTGAAAACAAAGTGCCCGATTTTTATTAAAGCTCTCCAAAACTGGGTAAGATAAACTGTCATGGGAGAACCTTGGTAAATTAGCAAACCTAGAATGGATCTGGTCCAGGACTGAAAATATTTGCCAACTAAGAGCAAATGGTCTTTAGGAAATCCATTCCAGATTGGCTGGATCATCCAGGTTCTCTCATGATAGTCTATCTTCCCCAGGCTTTGAGAACTTGATTCAGGCCCTAAATGTTTAGCTTTGTCCTGCCCTTCTGAGAAGCAGGAACAGCAGAACGAGGTTCTCTTATAACTAGCAACTGGCCACTTTGGTGTTACAGGCTTACTGCACCCATATCTGAACTCAGGTGACTGAGCTAGCTTGATAAGGTAGCTTAAGGTGCGTACACACTTCCAATTTTTATCGTTACAATTGAACGACGAACGATCGATTGGGCAAAAAATCGTTCGTAAAAAAGTAACCAACGACGCCGACGAACGAGGAAAGTCGCTGGAAACTTTTTCATTTTAACATGAAAAGGGGGGGCTGTCTTATTTGATGGCCCTGCCTTATCATCGGGGAAACACGGTAGCTTTTCACAGTGTGCATTAGATTTACCAGCATTATAAAGAGCCATTTTCTCCAAAGATTTATCCTCAGCCCACCTCTAACAGGGCCTTTCAGTGGAACTCTCAGCAAGAGTAACACCCACTTCTGGAAGGAAGTCACTGAACTGGTATGACCTTAGCAGTCCACTGAGACCATTTGGCACAGGACTAGACCTTGCAAACTCGCAACCACTTAGGCAGTGCTTCCCTGAGAAATGCCACCTACTGGGTACAGAAGTACCCTGTCCTGAGAACATGGATAGTGCCAAACATCATTTTCTGATATTAGCCTTTGTTCCTCATATGGAAACCACTTGCCGGTGCATGACATTCCATGGTAGTAAATAAAAGTCCACACAAAGCATTATAAACTGGCTTTCACTTTGAATTGTTGCACACAACAAATCACTACATCTCAAAGTCCAGCATCAAAACTTCTCAGGTTCTCTTTTTACCTTTTTTAGGGAACCTAACCACCAACAGGAAGCTGCCTTATAGTAAAAGGTTACAATCACAAAAAAGTAACCAAAAAATAAAAAGGGTACTGTCTACGTATATTACTACACCCCGACATTCCCTTTTCATTTAATATATATTAATATACCATCATCTATCATAGTGCTCAAATTCAGTCCTGTAGACAGGATTTTGAAGAACATAACTGCAATTATAGCAGTGGATCTACATGTGCAGTTGGCTAAGAGGCCCTCAAAAATTAATAACATGCAATCCACCCACTATCCTAATAGAATAATTCCTTTATTTGTGAAGGAATGAGAAAAAAAAAAACATTCTTTCTTCCACATGTTTATAACCAAGTGCTGACAAAAAAGTAACCATGGTACCAGTCCCACTTGGCCTGAGGGTGTTTACTGCATCCTGCTTCCATTAACTGGGCCACTGCTGGGAGCACATGTGAAACAAACATCTATCTACCTCCCTGTCCCGCTGAACCTAAGTGGTTTCTTTTTTGACAAAGGGTGGCCTTAAGTCCTTTTAATGACTGGTGATTCTAGAAGCTCAGTGGTTAACACTGGGTCTTGGGATTTAATAGAAAAAAATATTAGGGACTGTTTGTTTTTTTGTGCACAGTTGCTTTTCTAGCATTTTTTATTACCATCTAACTGGTATCAGATCATCAAACTTTTATGCAGGGACGGGGAGGGCAGTAAAGAATCAACTTTGAACAATTAACAAAAACTTTACTGAAGAAGACTCTTTCTCATAAATAAGGATGAATTCTTGTCAGGCTCATGTAAAATCTATTTGTGAGAGATTAGGAGATCTGTTTTTGACTAGATACTGTGATTCGGTGTTAAATGCAGTGATATTGACTAATGTGCTTGGTACATCAAAAGGCAACCATACATTCTTGGTCAAGCTGGAGCCAAGTTTAGTGGTTGTTTTATCAGGGTGATCTTATACTGGAGTTTTTGCTTATGTCTCTAAGAAAATTGTTAATATATTTTGTGCAAAGGCTGTCAGTCTTAGTGGGTGGAGAACCCCTACATGGTCCACATCTTAATGCTCAAGGCCAAAATGTCCAATAAGCAGGTCACTTCTTTATTGGAGCATGTTCAAGATACTTCAGGGGTATAACAAAAAAGGACAACAGTTCTTCAGAAAAAAAATAGATGAGGAAAAAATGGACAAAGCAAAAGGTCAATAAAGCAAAAAAGAGAAGGATCTGGTCCCTTCTTTCCTTCCAAAAACATTGAAGACTTTTTTAGTGAGTTTTGGTCAACAGGTATAGAATCTGCCATTGATTCAAACCTATTGGGCCAATCATATCTCAGCTTAGGCAAGTCTAAAAAATGAAATTGGCTACTGGTCCAAGTCTGAGTCAGGGGTGAAACTAGAGGATGCCCCAGGTACTACAGGAAGATCAAGGGCTAGTGGGCATCCAAGAAATTGCAAATACTTTTAGATGTTAGTTTACCTTCTCTGTTTTCCATGTATATCTTGAACAAAGTTTTAAGCAGTTTTATGCACGCTATCACCGCAGAGATTCATGAGCATTATTTATCTCACATAAAAAAACATGACCAAAACATCCCATATGGTTGCTGTTTGTACAATTTTATTGTGAAATAAAGCAAACTGTGTTTTTTTTTCAAAAGATTACATTATTTTGGGACAAAAGCAGTTATGATAATTATAAGGTTATTAGGAATTTGTGAGAAAAGTTTCACTGTATGTTATGCCAGACAGTAGAAATATTTTTTTCCTATTCTTAGGTAATTGCACAACTTTTAAAAGAAATGTACATACATTTATGGGTACATTCAATTCTAGATAAACCGAGTTTACACTCTTAAAAGATTTCTGTATTTGTTGATGATGCAATTCATTTTGTTTTGACAACTTTTCTTGGGCATGATGATATGGTTACTTTAATAGGCTTCCTGATACAATTAATCTGCTAATGTTGGGCCAAAGGGCAGTGTCTGGGTGTTAATGATTGTTTGTAAATTAGTGTTCTCAGCTATTTAACAAGGAGAAAAAAAGAATGAAAACAATGGCTAAGAATGTTGCACACTGGTAGAAAAATTAAGCATGACCAGCAGCGAGCTGACAATTTGCAGTGACATTTACTGTCAGCTTGTTGCTGTGTTTGATAACATTGAGAAAAATCAGGTTCCCAATTAACCAAAGCATCAAAAGAGGAAGTTCACGATGAGAAATTTCAGAGGTAGTACGTAAGGAAAGGTCAGGCTTTACTGAGCCAGCCTCCACAATATTTTAGTATTCATGAGGACTAATGAGCAGTTATGCCCCCATCTGCATGGTAATGTTATCTTCTACCTATTTTGTTTAATTCAGCATTTAAGAAAACTCATTCAGCATTTTTTTATTATTAAATGTACACAAAATAACTATTATATGAACCAATTATTAGACAGAACCTGCATGCCCATCTCAGTCCATTTACATAAAAAGACACAAATTAAATGGATCCTAAACAGAAACTGATTTGGGTAACTTCAATGGATGATTTATTGGCAATACCCAGTGTTAGAAGTGATACAATGGCCTATCCACACAATGCTCCCTAGTTTCTATACATTTCATTGAGTTACAGGAAAGAAAAAAACTCTGAACTCCTGGAACACTTACAACTGAAAATGAAATGAGCACATACATGTGTGTCCATAAGCAGTAACAAATCTGAACATGCAGACCATGTTCAGCAGTTTCAGCTTGATAATGGAAATATCAGTTTACAAAATGAAATAATGATGAATAGTTGTACCACGGTGACTTAGAAATGTTCTTTGTGAGTAAGGGTAGGCTAAGGGGTTCTCCAGCACACTTTCCAGCTTGCCAGCAAAAAGAAACCTGACTAATCTGTTTTTAAAAAAGGCCTTCCTGAAGTTAGTGGTCAGAGGAAAATGGCCAGACTGGTTCAAACTGATAGAACAGCAACAGAAATAACCAAGGGTTCCACCCAAGGTAAGCAGAAGAGCATCTCTGAATGCACAACATTTTCAGCCTTGAAACAGATGGGCTACAGCAACAGAAGACCACACTGGGTGCCACCCTTTCAGCTAGCAACAGGAACATGAGGCTACAATTTGCATGAACTCACCAAAATTAGTCAAGAGAACATTGGAAAAATATTGCCTGGCCTGGTGAGGCTTGATTTATGCTGCAACATTCAGATAGTAGAGTCTTGGCAACTAAGGAAGAAGTTGGTCAACAACATTAAAGCAATAATCCATCCTGCCTTGTATCAAAAGATTAGGCTGGTGATGGTGTGATAGTTAAGGGGATATTTTCTTGGTACACTTTGAGCCCCTTATTACCCATTTAGCATAATTTAAATGCCACAGTCTGCCCTATGTTGTTACCGATGATGCCCATTTCTCTGTAACCACAGCATACCCATCTTCTGATGACTACTTCCAGCAGAACAATAAGCTATGTCACAAAGCGCAAGTCTATCAAATTATCTCAAACTGCTTTCATGAACAATGGTAATGAGTTCATTGTACTCAAATGGCCTCCACAGTCACTAGATCTCAATCCAATAAAGCACATTCCTCATGGATGTGATGGGACAGGTAATTGGCATCCTCTGAAGCAACGTGTGAAGCTGTTGTGTCAATACGGACCAAAACCCTTGAGGAATATTTCCGGCACCGTGTTAAAATGTAGTCATAAAAATATGGCAATTTTGAAGTTATAGGGGACCTAGCCTGGTACTAGCAAAGTGTACCTAAAGTTGCTTTTTATATACCTGGTAACAGTGTGGCTTTCACATAGATATGCAAATGTATGAAAAAACTTCTAGTCTGGGATAGAGTGGAGTTTTGCTGCTTTTTGGAGCTCAGTTGTAGTGATTTACCCTATATTCCTGTCCCGCTGACAATGTTTTTCCAAACAGGAACTAGGTGAATATGTGCACAAGTGACTCAAACAGAAATAAACATTTTACAGATGTACTAGGGAAAAATGTTTGTATTTCTATATTTCTGTTAGAATGTTTCTCTAGTAAAAGTGTTTTTTCATGTCTAGTAAAGTCAACAAAACAGGAGGTGAGAAGAAACTCTGCTAACATGGCTCTGGATGGAAGTAAACATTTTAAGCCTTTAACACTACATCCAAAACCAAAACACATTCTTTTTCATTTGGCACACAATTTAAAAACTAGACATCAAGGCAGTTGCCATCATATCCTATTATAGGTTCACTTTACAAACTCATTAAATAACAGTCAAACAGGCAATTCAGTATTTGTAAACGTTTTACAATCTGTATGATTAGCAGACTTGCATTGAGCTAAAAAACACAACCAAAATATTCTATATATGGCTGTTCTTACATACAAAATCGCCGACTAGGTTCTTTTGGTGGTAGATAGGGTAAGCATGGGCACTTTGACTGGTCTGCACCTCTGCATCCCCAACACAGCCAACTGTGTTACCTGATACTTTCTAGTAGCCAACACTACATTTGTTAGCAATTGTGCTTTTAGCAGCAGTCCTATTGTTGGATAGGACTGGGTCGGCAACCTGACACTTTTTCATCAGCTGTCCTTTTTTGCACTGTTTTTGGTAGTTTTTAACCACAGCATAATGGCAAACCCAACAAAGCTTTCAATTTTGAAGATGTTCATGCCAAGGTTACTATCCATCACACCCTGGTCCTTGTCAGATTTGTTCTGATCTGTATGCTTGCCCATTTTGATTTTAAAAACTGATTGTTTACCTATTTTAGATCTAATTTTTAGAAACTTTTTGACAATTTTTATAAACACTACAGTTTTCAGGCAAAGTAACAAAGCAGTGAATAAAGTATATACTATAGCAAAATGTTAGTGATCAGTACAGACATTATTATATTCTGTAAAATGATATATGGATGGCAAATGTTCTCATACTTCTATATTCAGTCCAAAGCTTTCAGTTTATAATAGGAAAAATCTCTTAGAATACATGCCTGAAACAGAAGTAAAGCACACTTGTGATTCAAATATGTGGAACCACATACTCTGACACATGCAATTATGTTTCACATATAAACAGATTACCAGAAATTAGCTCGGTTTATGATTTAACACACATAGAAAGATATGAATCCATTTATTTGATTTTTCCCATTTTTCTTAAATGTTTTAAAAAATAATATACCATAGATATAATCAATCACAATATTTTTTGTTACATTTTTATTACTTACAGTTTTGAATGTTAGCAGTGATGGACACATTTTGTGTAGTTTATACTAGAGTCAAAGCATTTTCCTGTAAATACCTTGGTTCAAATATGCATTGGGTTATATATAGTCTAATAAAATTCTACTACAAAGCATCGGGACCAGTATCTGAATGTTAATTTTTTTTTTACTGTTGACTGTATAGAATCTAATAGTGTGTGTCTTTGCAAGTTAGATATCCATGTATTGGTGATTGATATGGTTATTGATATATTTCTTTTTTGTATTGTGCTAATTGTGTGTGTTTCTATTTGTATTGTGCTAATTTTGCTGTGGCATATTATACATCCCTTGCTGGGTCAACAACTCACAATATATTTTATATACTATAATAGGTTGATTCCTTTTATCACTCATCTAGCCATCTGTCAGCATGTTCATGCTATCACCTCTGGGTAGGTTGGGCTTAAATTGAGGGGGAAGTCAGTTTAACATACCTGGTATAAACCAGAAGAGACACCTCTCTATAAAATAAAAAATGCATATATTCTTTCATTCAGGGTAACAGTTTTAAAAACTGGTTGTCCAATTATACATTATCTGTCAAAGGACAGTCATTATGCATATGCAAAATATCCCTTATTTGTTTTATAATAAGCCAATACAAACCAAGCTAGAATCATTACATATAACATATACAGTTGATACACTTAAAATGGAAATATATGTCATATAAAGTGTATTTTGTGGGGATTACAAATCCAGCCAGGTGCCTTCATACTTATTTATAAAGTATATGTAGTAACTGCAATATGAAACACTAATTCGGATCTCTGTTTAGCTGAAAAAGAAAACATGCAAGAATTAGATTTGAGATGTTCCATCTGTGGGCTTTTAATTTTGTCATAAAAACACAGAAGCCTGGCATGAGCTTCTTTCCAACTAGCTAAATGTATCATCTTGTATGAAGGCTGTTGAAGTATGTATGGCATTTAAAATGAAAGAGAGAGTGAAAAAAACTCTCATTTATGGAACTGGTTCACTAGTAATATTTGCCCACTTCTTTGACCATCTGTTTATATTGACAACCACCAACCTATGTTGTGCCAAAGTGCCCTTGGAAACTAAAAACAATTGAAATGTGGGCTAGGGTAGAGTATGTGCAGAAAGACTGTGCTGTTTTCTTTTATTCATGTCTTCTGTAAAAAAATGACAAGATGTGAAAAGTTAAAAAGATGTTATCTGCCTAGAAAGGCCCATAGCACATGTTCTTCCACAGATTAATTAATATGCACAAGCAAATCTTTCTTCAGAGAAGAGCATGGTTTTACATTACAATATTCTCCCTAAGAGCATAGTGCAATTATTTAGTTTGCAATAGGATAAATCAATCATGTATGTCTAAAATTGCATTTTCATAGCACAGTATGTGGCTTTTTGTTAGCACTGCATCCAGCCTAGTCGATCATGTTATTGTCAGACTACTATGTCATTTACACTAGTCACATGTAAAATGGATGTTCATTTTAAAGTTGTCTCAGATACTTTAAAAGGACCTTCCCTTTAGACATTTCATTTCAATGAACATCATCCCGAAGGATATTATGTGGGCTTAATATATTTTACCTGTAAAAACCTCCATTGTGCAGACACCCAAAAGGCACGAGACTGAATATGGTTGTCAAAATCATGATTTTTTTATCAGCAGTTTCACTTGAGGCTATAGCTAGAACTTGAGTATTACTTTATAAAATGCCAATTCTTTTCTGTGTTGGCCAATACATAAAATGTTTTGTATGGAGGTAAAGAGGGATGACCAGAAAAGCTGCACCAACCTAGAGAGTAATTACACACTAACAGATGACGCAATGACAATAATGTGCAAGCGAAGAGAGTGGTCCATTTCGGGAACCAACACTTTCTGGATTGTCAACTTCATAGGTAGTTTTAGATTAATATTTTAAGTAAAAAAATGTTTATAGAAATCATAAACTGCAGATAAGCATTTAAAATATTATTTGTGGCTGCCTGTGTTTTTTTAAGTTGGTGATAGCTCAGAATAGCCATTTCTTGGTTAGCTGAAACTTTTTTTTGGCCTCCTGTATAATCTCTGCAATTCATTGATCTTCTAAGATCAACATATTACTAGCCTTAGACTACAGTACTATCACAATAAAATTTCATAATACTGTACGTTGAAGTGGACCTTCAAAACTCTTAACTCATGTTATCATGAAGGAAATCCAGACTATGGCTGTACCTTATCATTAGTCAACTACCTAAACTGAGATGATGTAATCAGTATGCTGCAGTCAGAATTACCTGATTCCTTTCTCCTTTAGTCACCAGACTGCAACAATGTAACTTGTAACTTTAAAAATATAGGGCCATTACAGACTTGCAGTTTGCCACAAAGGTGTACTGCAAACTCAGTCCCGCTCCCAAATGCTATTATTCAACTGCATGGGAGAGGTTAGCAATATTTTGTCCATGCTTTAGAACTTGGCTGTGGTTGCATTGGAATTTGGGGTGGTTCCTGGAGGTGAAAATTTGTTTCTGGCTAGTTGCTTTTTCACCCCAGGAAAAACAGCACAGCAAACTGCACTCAATATGAATCATCAATAATGGTAATGGTTTCAACTTCCAACGCAATTCGCTGATTTGGCTTCCCCAGGAAAAGAAGATACAATAAGGAAACACCTATCGTTCCCCCTTAGATATTTGGGGGGAAAACTGAGCTGAATGGAATTTCTGGAGGTTTGTAGTGAAAATTGCCCAAAAATTGATGAACCAGCAAAGTTAGTGTGTAGGGAAATGTGTGGCTTTCAAAGAGCCACAGCAGAGACTGAGGTGTAAAGGCTGTCAGCTTATATAAGCCTAGCAATGGCATCTGGAAGACTGTACTGGGCCAAGTGTCAAGTAGGGGTATGCAGCTCCAGCAGTGGCTTTAGCAGCTTTAGAATACAGAGATTAAAACAGCATTTGCACTGCACAAAAATTTGAACTTCATGGAGTGTGCTGCACATGGTTTTTCCCCCTGAAGGATAACTACTTTTTCAAGTTAGGTTATCTATCCCATTTGGGCCCTTCCCCATACTCACTTACCCACCCTCTGTTAATGCATACAGCACCTCCTTGCTGCTCAGGTCTGGACACCCTGGACATCTTTTGAGAGTTTAGTGGTTGTGTTTAGATTTAGTTAATGTACACCTAAGAATTTCATGAGTTGTCTTAAAGAAAATGTAAGTTTGTCTGGATATCTCTGGCTTTAGTAATTCATGTCATGTATACTACCTGAAACAAACTTTCCACAAAAGAAAACCAAATAAAAAGCAAGAATTCCTTACCTCTATATTAAAACTTTGTCAATAAATAACAAAAAACGGATCAACAGATAAAGATAAAAAAAGGAAAAAAAGCTTTGACAAAGAAATTTATATAACCATTTTTTAAATGATAAATGTGTTCTCCTCTGAACTTTCTAAATAAAAAATGGCCCAATTATCACAATGCAATGCTTACAATTTGGCAATCACCATATGCAGATGGAGTATATTATTAATAACAATCAACACCCACAATAAAACACAAAATAGTAACACTGCTAATGAAGCAGCATAACTTTGCATTAAATGTCAAAATACTCAAAAATAAAATAGTACATTTGATCATGAAAGAGATCATTGACAAGTTTTTCCTTCCAAATCCTTTAACATATCTCAGATGTTGAATAAAAACCTGCAGGGAATGGCTGGAAGGGTGCAGTGCATAGGCAACTACAGGTGACCATTTAGTTACAATAAAAACTCTTTTAGTTTCCTAAACTTCTTAACTCCTTAAGTAAGGTTTTTGAGGTTTAGTGAGTATCTAGTATATATATGGTCTGCATCTGAACAAATGCATTAAAGCGGACCTAAACTAAAATTTTTACTTTACATTAAAGAGTAGACGGCCCTTTTATACAAAGTTAAAAAAATTGTTCTCTTTTTTTTTAACTTCAACACCCTTTAAAAAAAAAAAAAATAAGCCCCTCCCCTTTCTGTCTTGATCACCGCGGCCATCAAGACTAAATGGGAACACAGAGCCTCCCGGGATACCTACATCACTATTCTTGATGAATGCAGAACAGAAGAGAAAAATAGTAGAAGACTATGACCATTCAATTGCAAGAGCATTTTCTCACACACATCCTGGGAAGGCTCTTGGCTGCTCCTTCTGCACATGCATGATCTCCAGCATGCGCAGAAAGGCCATTTTCCTACACTGAGGGGAAAGAGATGCTCTCTTTTTTTCCCCTTTACAGCAGGCTACGTCACCTGATCTTCTGCCTGCGCAGTGCGAGATCGGGTGACATACCCAGAAGAAGAAAGAAGAAGGTTGAAGATGGCGGTGCCCACCGTTTCCTCTGCGCCGGGACAAAGTAGAATTCCAGGACAGCATGGGATCCAATCAAGGACAGGACATCCCCAGCGGAATCAAGGGATCTGCGGAATTAAAGGAAAGTGAGTTTTTTTAATTTTCATTTTAGTTCCACTTTAAGCACTGCTATATAAAGTTTACTTTTAGTCTCGATGACCTTAAATATTACTTTTCTTGCACCTATTGCACAATTTCTGCATGTACTTGGATTTCTAAACTGCTCATATAAAATTATGTAGGATCATATTGATGGCTTCACTAAGTGTTTATTGTCTGACCTTGATGATCAAATGGGTTTAATATTTCTAATTTACTAATCAGGAATAAGTCCTTAGAATCAGGAATCGCTTAACGCAGATCTCTTACTTTTTTGGAAAGTATGCTTACGTATTCTTTCCCCTATCACCTACTTTTGGCGAAATGAACCATGAGTGCATCATGACTTGGTATAAACAGAGCAGCCAGTGTGAGAAAATGGTCTTGCAATTGAATGGTCATAGTCTTCTACTATTCTTTCCTTCTGCTCTGCATTCATCAATAATAGTAGGGGATTGAGGTCTAAATTGTGTACCTTACACTTTAGTAGAATGTCCACCTTTTGTCTCATTGTATTTATTGCATTCGTCTTCTATATCAGTGATTTAGAAACCAATTAAACCTTCAACAGCCTGGCATTTCTTTTTTTTCATGCCAACAATATCATAACAATCTATTTGTATCTTTCAGATTTCCAGTTGAATATTTTGAAATGACTCCTGTTGCCTAAATCATGTTGTTATAAAAGTCCTGAGACTGCAGCACAGTCCATCATCCACTCATCATTCTCTGCATTAGAACAGTATATTCATTTAAATTGGCTGCCTAATATACCACAGAAGTCTATAGATGTGAACTGCACTATTTTTGGCTTTGCATTCAAGTTCAATTTTAGAATGAATGGGAATGCATCATTCCAACGCATGAGATATGCGCTGTCATATTGTGCTTTAAAGGGCATGTTAATGCAATGCCAATGTCTTTATATTTGACCAAAGCCAAAGAGTTACTGGGGAACTCACTGAACTGTACTCCAATGGTAAATGTATTGTAGAGTATGTACAATATTTACCATATGCAGTTCAGTAGTTGCCGCTTGCCGCTTTTAATATAACAGATTATAATTAAAACGTGCAAGTGACTGCTTGTTGAAAGATTGCGAGACATTTGTGTAAAATGATCTACCAGTGTGTGTACATGACAAATGATTTGTTGTACTGGCACCTTGAATAGCATTTACAGTGAAAGATAAAAGGAAAGAGTAATAGAATGAGACCCTTCCCCCCTACATATGATCACATATACAGACGAGAGCAGGAGGGCCAGAAGGTGGGGTGGTGCCTCAGGATAATGGCAGCAGAAGGCAAAGGAAGCAGACAGCTGGCACGCTCTGCCCCAATATGCTTCCATGAAAGAGGCGAGGAAATTTCAGGAGATGTGATGCTTGAATGGCCAGCTCTCCAGCAAAGAGAATGATTACAAATAAAACAAGTTAACATCTTGCATATCACATGCACCTAACACTGTCCCTATGTTTCCTTCCTCCTTTACGGCAATGATAGGAATGCAAAGGCAACAAAATAACTGACCCCAGGCATCTTATGACTTTTCTCGGTATGAAATGTATCCATCATAGCCTTTCATCTGCAAACATTAACATTGCCCAACATCCAGGCTCTTCGTAACATAGTCAAAATGAAGATAATTTCCTTAAAAGGTAGATGTTCTGACTTAATTTGGTTGATTTTATTTCTCTACTTAAAAGGTTGATATGCCTATATCATGATAACAAAACATATGCATATCTAAAATTCAGACTGACTACTTATTATCTCACAGTCATCATTGTGCTTCTAATGAAAAAATATACATAAATAGGCGAAAGTTATTTAGTGCTGCACAGAGTTAATTGCTTCAAATCACTGCTTACATCCATCTGGTTTTATGGTAGACAACAAACCTCTTCATCACATTTGCTCATTAGACATATTGTAAATCACAGAGCTGCTCTGGCATCACACATATTGTGCTTTCATTAGTTAAACCACAATTCTGTACAGCCAGCAGCAAAGCAATAGTAAGCCGTGATAACTAGATCTTCCTTAGCACAACTGGCTCACTTGTTACCAGCAACTGTTACTATTTGGATACAGATGAGAACTAACATGAAGAATTGAATTTAAAAAGAATAACTGTCATTTAATCAAGTCTTTCCAGGTTTTTTGATATGTACCTAAAAGAAAATTGTCTTAACTGAAAAATATAGGCTGTCTGCCACCATTTTGTGCAGGGAAGCCCTTTAGCAGTACACGGTCCATCATGCTGCTTCTGACTTTATGGACAACATTACAGCCGGGAATGTATGGCAGGTGCCCTCTGTCTTAAACATGGTACCCCAACATGTTGGTTCCAGGCAGTCACAGGTCTGTGCAGAGGCAGAAAGGGTGGACTTTCAGCAGTACACAGTCCATTATTCTGACTTATCATGTGTTAAAAAGTAATGTATGTTACATGCTGTATGTTACATACATCTCCTGCACTTTGTATGTTAGACCTGTTGTTACACATAATCCCTGACTACTGTATGCTACACACACCTGAGCCCTGTACATTAGATCCTATACATAAAAACTGACCTGTTTGTTACACCTGACCTCTGCATGCTGTACAATATAAACAGCTGCACCCTGTATGTTACACCTGCACCCTATATGTTACACCTGACCCCTGCAAATATTAGATCAATAGGTGCTATTCAGGTCTGGAGGTTTGCTGGATCTCCCAGCTTCACTGATAAAAGTGTATCCTCTCGAGCCATGGGGAGCTTTACTAAATCAGCCCCACTATCCTTATTCAAAGGTAGTGGATTGCTTTAATTATGTTGCAACACTAAAATCCTGGAGTTAGTTCCACCAACGACATTTTCTATATTAAGTTTCTTCTTTCTGTATTTCTGTGGGTTGCAATTACTTTTTGACCCATGGTAGACGATTTAACCTGCAAGCTGCTTTAATAGCAAAGAATGCGGTATATAGGCCCTGATTTATTAAAGCTCCCTAAGGCTGGAGAGAATACACTTTCACCAGTGAAGCTAGGTGATCAAGCAAACCTGGAATGGATATCTTCAATGTCATTTGCTATTTGCTAGCAAATGCTTTGAATCCTGGACCAGATCCATCCCAGATTTGCTGGATCACCCAGCTTCACTGGTGAAAGTGTATTCTCTCCAGCCTTGGAGAGCTTTAATAAATCAGGGCCATAGTCTCTATAACTCTGTAAAAGGCCAACTTGCTTCATTTCCATATATAAAATGTTTACACAGGGAAACTGCTGCAGGGCAGCTATTAATTAGTATGTTGTAGCCAAGAGAACCACGACTGTTTATGTGGCTTTTGACACAACTCACATAGTAGTGAGTATATGCAGACATTACTACATACCCTGGGTTAGGAAAACCCTCACCAAAGTATTCATAGGGTCAGAAATTGCGTAACATGTTTTAAAATTTTTTTTTTAATTGGTAGATCTCAGAATGCCTGAACATTTTCTTTAACTTCTGACATCTATGGAAACATTTAATATGCATATTTTTTTTAAAGTTTCAGGTAGCTAAGGGCAGGTAACTAGGAAATATAGATAGATCACCAACAAAGAAGCTAATGATGAGTTTTATGAGTTTCAGTTCTCCTTTAAAAACTGCTCTTATTAAACAAAGGCAGTACTATAGTTGGTAATAGTATCATTCCATGAATTTCTAAGATATGTTTAAATGGTTATATTTCCAATGGACATTGAGAGATAGTATGCTGCATTCAATGTAATTGTACATGCTTCAGCATCAGCAGCACCATCTAGTGAACTAATTGAGATTTAAAAATATGTATTTTCACCATAACCTTAACGTTAATTTAAAGATAAATTACAGTTTGCATTTGCGGTATGCTCTGATATGTGCCCTGGGCCTCCCTTATAATTTTGGTAACATTACTATGTTCAGGAGCTTTGCAAGTAACTCAAAAAGTTGGTAGCTATAGACTTCACTTCTAATTCCAACAAATACAAATATTCATAAAAATTCTTTGCTAATTCAATAAACTCAGGTCAGAATCTCCCAATTTTGCATATCTCTCCTCACCATTTAAAAGCACTGTCATTCCTATCTTCTATTCTGACAACCAGGCTCATGTGCCCACTCCTAGTCAGCATGATGAATGGTTCCCTTGTCATCTTTGATTGATTCTCAGTGTTGGCCATGATGAACACTGACCATTTCTGCACACACCTTTAAAAGTGGATCTAATTCATTAAAATCAAGATTGTTGGGATATTTAGTTGTATTAGGGCTTATTTTTTTTTTTGCCTTGTGTTTAATATGATTGTGATTTATACCTGTATAAACGTGAACAAGTTTTAGCTAAACTGTCTGTCAGAATAGATTTTGTACATCTAAAAATCAAATGCAGGTCAAAAAAAAATATTTGAGCTACTAATTTGCTTATTTTTTTTTTTTACTAAATTTTGTGATCCAGAAAACATTTGTAGATGGCACAGCCAGATCCTTCACCTTTCTTTTTTTCAGCTGTGGGACAGCTTGATCTAAAACTTGCAGCTTACAATTACGTAGCACCAAAAATGTATATAAATAAATAATATATATATATATATATATATATATATGTATATAATATATATATATATTCCCTGTTTGTTTAAAATTTTTGTCCTAGTGGAATTTTACTGGGAATGTGCAAGAGTTACAGTTGGTCAGATTCCCAAATCCAGGTTGTTATTATTATTAATAATATTAATAAACAGGATTTATATAGTGCCAACATATTACGCAGCACTGTACATTAAATAGGGGTTGCAAATGACAGACTAATACAGACAGTGATACAGGAGGAGAGGACTCTGCCCCGAAGAGCTTACAATCCAGTAGGTTCCACATTTTCTAGAGGCCCATAAACTTATATAGCACACCTGGTGCTAAGCCACTGGGGCTGTGTGACTGCAGTTTCTTTGGGTTTTGATTGTTTAGTTTTTCCCATTTTTGGATTTAATAAATACAGGCAGGACCTATAAAGCAAAAATGTTGCTTGGAGTTACCTTATTGCCAGCCTGGCAAACTAATTCCCACTATATATTTATCTATATATATATATGTATATATATATATATATATATATATATAATTTTTTTAATAAATATGTAAGCATATGTGGTAATTTAGCTAATATATTATTCTTAAGCAGCTGTCCCTGTTGTCTATGAGAGCAGACATTTCCTTTTTGCATATGCAAGTGCAGACCCCATCCTGGGAAGAAAGGTGTTGAAGGAAGACTAGAATCAATATATAGCAACATCCTATTTAGTGCTCAGTCAAGTTTTGAACATCAGCACTTGGTAGCACTTTCTGAGAATAAAAAATGTGTGCATGACCCCTTCACATTTGTGTGTAGGCACATCCTACCATAAAAAACTTTCAACTTTCAGTAAACATATATATAAACATATATAAAAAATATCATTTTTTTCTTAAACAGATATAAGATTAAAAAAAAATTGTTTCATGACAGTTGGCCCCTAACCCTTAGTAGACAAGTATCGTTGGCTTAAAAAGGGAACAAGTAGGCGTAAATTTATTCGGAGTGAACATTGGCAATAATCCAGGTTTCTCTTAGAGAAAATCTCTTAAGAGAAATTATCAAATGTTATAACAAACATATGTTCTCTAATTGTTAAGTATTTGTTCCAAGGGATATCATATTTAATAGTGAAAGAAAACACATGACAAGCATTGTCATAAGTGGATCGTTTATTTGTTAACTGATACATGGTGATGATTTGTCTGACAACTATATTCTTTGTCAAGATTATTCATTTATAATTTTAGTTAGTTTGTTTCTGTCTATGTCCTATTGAAGACATGTTTCTTCATTTTGTGATCCAGAGATGCACCAAGAAAAAACTGGAGGGAATTTATTTTTCTTAGAAATTTGTCTTTAGAGCAGGTGCTCTTTTGGAAGAATTCCGTTTATCTCTTGTATTAGTGTAAAATTTTGGATTTCATCACAGCCTTGCTGTCAATAGTCATCAGGACAAATAAAAATCCTGAATAATTTTAATATATATGTTCAAAATATAAATGTAAATATATTTATGTCTATATATACTGTATATATAATCTTTAAGAAATAAATGTCAAGACTACAACATTTTAATTACCTAATGAGATTCAGAAGGGCAGTATTTTCAATATGAAGCTAAAATCATGAGGACATGCCCTGAAACAGGACTATAACATTTAATAACTTTCAGAAAGTATGATTCCTAAAAAAGTGGTTGATTTCATTTTAACAGATTTACAATAGAGTTAGTAAGTTGATTAGCAATAAGTTTAAATGTGCATTTGAAAAATGTAGATCCATAGTCAGACAAAAAAGTTAAAAAATAAAAAAGGGGCAGACTTGGACTTGGACCACTTGCCCGCTTTCCTCCAATAATATTCCATTTTTGTTTTTCTAATAAGTAAAAGGTGTAAATATACATACCATGAAGTGACATTAATTTGTGTAATTAAGTGTATTAAATTGTGACCTTCTAAAAGATTCTAAAGCGTCTACATTAGAGCAGATACTACAAGAAGTCATAAAAAAACATTATTAGCCAGAAAAAAACTCTCTTTTAGTTTTATGCTGTTACTAGTCCCTGAGTTCCATAACATGATTAAGCGCCACCAGCTGCCATTCCCTGTCTATTTTGGTAATACACAAACTTTAATTATGGATAAAGTAAGTAGTTGTGTTAATGTACTATAAATGTACTAGTACAGTAAGTACAGTAAGGATTATACTTACCTTACCCCTGTCCTCCATATGATATCATGAAGTTAATGCAAAAATTATTAAAAATCTGAAAAAAAAAATAGTCAGTAAAACAAATGAATTGCCTCACCCAAATGTCTTAAATGTTTCTTAATCATTAGATATCAGCAGGGGGATCACCTCTCTAATGCATTGCACTAAAAATCTCAAATGAAATAAAAATAGAAATACATTGTGACTTGGACTGTAGTAAATCCTTTGATTTAAAGTAACATTAATTAAAATGGACTCATAATAAATTAGAAATAGGAATAAGTGAAATTATTTTGGTTAAACTCATATAATAGAAATGTCACTGATTTTATCTTCAATGCTCATTGAACTATTGGATAACTTTGAAAAATCGATTTGTTTTCCATTATACAGATGTATTTTTTGGAGTGGGTAATTTATTTCTTTTAATTCTTTGATGCTCATTGTGTGTTAATATTTTAATTTTTTTATGTGTATGTTTTCATTTACCTTATGTAAATGAACTGTTAGCTCTGTGTATGGCTGGCAGTTTCACTCAGGCCATGGTGACATCAGATTAGACAGATCAACAATGGAAACTGACATTATCTAAAAAAGCAGAATTGTGAGATCCACTTTTTAATCTGATGTTAAACAAATTTCTTAACAGTTTCTGTATTTTTAAAGTTAATACTGTTTTACTAGGCATTCCTTAGTGGTGGATAACACAGAGGCATAAAGAATTTACTGGAAGGCCATGAAAATTCCATATGTCCGCTTGATGCGACAGGCCACCAAGAAGCCAGAGCTTGTAGGGTAACATAAGGATATCTGAAGGTGACACATGCTGCTATTTCATGAACAAAAATGCAGAAGGGTATTCTGGCAGTGAGTATCTTGGCCTAGACAACTTGTGATGGTGACCAGGTGGGGTGTGTTATCTTAACAGTCTGGAGCTCTTGTGAATTATTTGCTGATAGATGTAAACAGCTGTTATTCTTGGTAATGGAAAGCAATTAGAAACATCTGTACTCTTGGCTATGAGTAATGCCTCCTATCCTCACAGCTCCCAAGTGCCAATTGGATATAACTAGATCATCAGGATGGGGCTGGCAATGGTACACCACATTATGGACCGATGATTAGAACTGAGCTGTGAAGAACAGAAGCAGCTTAAACTTTTACATGAGTTTTCAGGCAAAATGTAATGTTTAAGTTTTCAGATTTGTCTTTTTTTTCTAAACAAAAGTTCCATTATCTATATAAGGTTTGTTTTTGATTTACTGGTCCTACTGGTATAGTGGAATGTAAACTAATAAAAGCAACTAAACAATAATAAAATAAAATACTAAAATTTTTATTTTTTACATTAGTTTTTTTAATTGCACATACATGTACATATTTTCATCAAAGTGTACTTATATGTAAAATATTAGTTTTCTATACATATTTTGTAGTTTTACATGTACATGAGAAAAGCTATGTGTTTTTTTTATATAAGCAAGTAAAGTATAAGTATATATAAGTAAGTAAACCAGCCCTAAGGTGTACAAAAGAACAATAAGCACAATATATGTATCACATTATAACAAAATAACAATGTAAATGCCACAAACAATACATGACCGAAAGTTTTTTTCTGGCATGCGATCAACAGACTGTTTTCATGCGTGCAAATTACTTCTTGTGTTATTCTATCAACTAACAAACATACTTAAATTATGTAATTTCAGTGCACATAAAACACACTGCACTCACTATATTGGGTGTGACCCCTAAATCAATGGTAAGACATACTTCGCCTGAATTCTACATAAAACATTCAAATTTCAGAGTATTGCCTTGTTTGCTTCTTTTTAAGATACATTTTATTATTATAAAGCTTCAAACCTAAACCTCCATCACAAATAATGCCATCCACATAAGAAAACAAAATATTTTCCATCTGGGTAAAATATTGTACATATCGGCAAATATACTTATTTTGGAAGGGACCGTGGGTAATAAGTGTTTGCAGCTACCCTGTTTTCCCTAAAATAAGACCGTGTCTTATATTAATTTTTGCTTCAAAAATGCACTAGGGCTTTTTCAGGGGATGTCCTATTTTTTATGAACAACAATAAACCTTTATTCTTGAACAAATAAAAATCAACATTTATTCAAATATGTCATCACATTCTGGAACATCATCAAGATTCTCCAAAACCTAAAATTCATTATGAATTTCTTGTGATATTCAGGAACAAAAATCAACATTTATTTAAATATAGTCATGTCATCTTCTTCTGGAACATCATCATAACTCTCCTAACCCTGAATTCCATCCTAAATTTCTTGTGAGTCCATTTCCTTTAGAACCGTTTGCCCCAGTTTCTCATGTCTAAAAATAGCATTTTCCTTAAATGAGCACCTCTTGTCCATGTATTTATAAATACTGTAGCTTATTTTGGGAGAAGGGCTTATATTTCGAGCATCCTCAAAAAAACGGAAAAATCATATTAGGGCTTATTTTCAGGAAAACAGTGTATTTAGAGGTTCAGACTTGTGCATATATAACTTCCACTATCCACATTGGCTTTCCTAGATCTAAAAACACCACACATCATATCTCCCCAGATACAAAGCACTGATTTAGATATTTTTTTATGTTTATAGAATTGGTATGTTTTACTGCTCCTTTCCACAATGCAAATATGTGGGGCCTGTAAATCCTTTTTTTAAATGGTAAATGTAAATGTAGGAGCTATAGTTATAAAAAAAGGAATCAGACACTCCTTTAAATATTCATTTGCGGAAATCTTCAAGGTCCATGTGTGGCAGTAATTGATTCCAATCAGGGAAAGTTTTAAGCAATGTCAGATGCCCTGTTTCAAAAATAGAGCACTAAAATTTACAAAACTTCCACCCACAATTCACACCTTTTTCCAAAAATTAAATTAGAAAATATATGTCTCTTGGGTAAAATGTATACTTTTGTCTAAAAACATAATTAGACAACAATATACAACAGATACAATACAATACAATACAAAAGACAGGCTTAGGTATCTGATTTATTAATAATGTATTAAAAAATAGACTGCCAGCGTGGCTTTTTTCTTATTCGTGGCAAAAAAAAAATATTTCAGTTTACAATATACTATGCATTTCAAGCAGTAGGTCACTTATAGGTAATGGGACACTAAAAGTAGAAATTCATCTTATTTGACCTTTCCTTTTCCCTTGTTACAGGGAGCTTCCTCTATAAGTCCAAACTTCCACATCCTATTTGGGAGAAAAAAATTGTTAGGAGACATGTTCTTTGAAAAAGAAGGAGGTTTTTGAATGGACCCCCAAATTTAAAAGATATGTGGGTTTGGTGTGGCACAGAAAAGGTGGGTGCACATTTCCTTACCTGCCTGGCTTCATAGGCTATATAACTTGAAAAATGTCTGGTTATAATTTTAAGGAGCACTCCCTGCTATTTGTCCTTACTTTAAAGAGTCAGTACACACATTTCAGGACAGCCACCTGACATACGTCTACAAGAAAGCTGCTGCACTACAGGAAAAGTAAACCCCGGGCTTTTTCTGTGTTAGTACTACAATTGACATAAGGGATATGTTCCTAGTAGCAAAATGTTTGATATGTAGGTGACCATTCCTCCCCTTCAGAAAAAAGTATGAATGTACATTACTACCCATTCCCACAAAGAAATAAGGACTATATATACCCAGCAGTAATTCCCCATCAAATAGGCCACCCAGTGATGTGAATCTAGTGTCAAGCACAATGTTTAGCAGAATGCATCAATGCCAATTATGACAATCCAACACAAGAGAAACATGTCAATGTGCTGCTTCATCATTCAATGACAGATTCATGGGTTGTGTTACTGTGACCTAATTTACCTAATGGTGTTCCCTTGGTCCCAGTAAAATTCTCATACATTCAGTGTGACACCCGAACCGACACCATAAACCCACAGTATTCGTTTGGAACCCATGGTTGACCTGAACTCCCAAACGTTGCATAGTCCAGGGGTGCTGCAAGTGTAAACTATATGAGGACAGACCCATAATGGATTTTCTCAATAATTCCCTGGTTTCAGTTTTTAGGTTTGATTGCCACCTAAAAGAGGAAGCTCCAAGCAAGCTTGAAGAGAGTGAGGGCTATGGAGATATCTAAGCGTATTTATTAAGTGCTTCTTAGTATGTTTTAATTCTTCAACATTTCTTAGGTTTAATTTTATTGACAAATAAATGCTTGCAAGTGCAGAATTACAGCTAAAAGAGACAGACAGCAGCTATTTGGCTACACAATCTCTCAAAAGTACAACTGTTGCTTTGGTTGCAGAACTGACGCAAAGGTTTTTTAATAATATATTTGAACCAAGATGTACACACATACTATTTATGGTATAAAGAAAGTGACTGGAATATTAAAAGTGTTAAAATACTAGATCTATTGTCTGTTGTCTACTGTTTTTTTGTACAAATTACAAAAATTATGTTGGGCATTTAATGTAAGCAGATACTGTGTCCGTGGATGTTGAAAGTCCACCAAGAACACTAACTGACAAAAAAGGTATGAAACAAATTTTCTTTGACTGTCATTTGCCCTTATAAAATTATTTTTAAGATAACTTGGAAATTGGAATTTTACATTGGATCCCACATTTATACATGGGAATATCTCCATATTGTTGGACATTCTGTTGGGGTTTATTGTTTATTTTTTTGTACTCAAGAACAAGGTTAGTATACTATTAAAACTGCACACTGAGACTTACATCCTATAACAAAAGTTTTCTAGCCTGAGTATTACTATTCACTTGCAGTTTAAAAATATACACTGTCTGATTCCTTCAAGAAAAAAAAAGTTTGTTTGTGGCTTGCTGCCTAGAAACTACTGCAGTGAGAATTAAAATGTGGAAAAATGTTCCCAATTAACCCATATGCCCAGCAATCAGTTTTATAGAAATCTAAGTAATTTTAGGGGTAATTATTTCATCATCATTTACATTTGTTGTTTCTTGGTAAGATAATTGATCATACATATATACCAAATGTCACTTTCTCATCTAAACATTATTGAAGGATAAGAGATACTATGGTATATAAATAAACTGCCTTTCATTTCAAATATTTTATGTTGTTTTTTTATAATATTTAATTTTTTAATAATATTAAAATAATATTATTTAATAATAATTGTGTTGCAAAGGATTTATTTTTATTGCATGTTAAATATAATGCATTGTTGCAGCAATATAGGGGACCAGTAAGAGGTTGGGGGGTATTGTGCCAATAGAAGGTGGGCTGTACCTATAAACTATCTGAACTGTTTATCTTAGCAAATAGGCTGTTGGTGATCTTTTTACTTATTTACAGGTCAGTGCTACTATTTATTGTACTATGAAATATACTTATTTATTATAAATGAATAAACATTTTATATCACTTCAATATACACAATTGTTGTTGTCATGTCAAGACGACTACATTCTCTAATTTTATAAGTTTTATGCAGCTCCTTTGCTATCTTCTGCCTTGTTTGCAATTGTTTTTGCTTTGCCAACCTTAATTAATTCAAGCTGTTTTTCTTAATTTTCTGGATAGCTCTACATATCCAGAAGGAAATTGTCTGAAAGACTTACGCCAGATAAAAAGTTACTCTAGCTGCCAACTCATTACATGCTGGGATGGGGCAGAAGGATTGATTGACAAGTCTGTCATTTTCCAGGCTGCCTAAAATGAATTTCCAATGTTAGTTTACAGCTTTCACCTATTAAAGAGCAGTAACATTCACCTGGGGAAATGATTATCAGATCTGGATTGAAATGCCTTGGTTGATGTCCTATTTTATGTCATATGGACTCAATCCATCTGCTTCCGGACAGGTGAATTCAGTGATATTCATAGAGCTGTTAATGCATCCATTAACTGCATACTTTGATATATTTATTCCCCTTGTTGTAATCACAACCAGACTAGAACCTCAAATGTGGTCATGATCCAAAGAAAACACAAACTGCATAATACTGTATAAATATAAAATATGCAAAACAGTTAATTCATTATGCATAAAGTAAAACAATGAAAACTACAGATCTTTTTAAATAATTGATCAAATATTCTCATATCAAGGGCCATTTTACTGCTCTGACAAGACTGTTAACAAATGCTCCTTACATTAAAAAGGTGTTGGTTGACTAAATTTTCCTTATTTAATCAAACAGTCTTACTTATATTAGATACTCTAAAGTGTGTATATATATATGTATATAAAAGGTGTACAAAATGTAAGAGCTTTTGACTCCTTTGTTTACCCTTATTCACCCTGAAAAGTCTCAAAATGGCCTTATGATTTTGCCAGTGGAGTATATGTCCTTTGATAGACTGACTACACTGCTCTACTGCTACAATGGCAGCATTGTCACACTTCTTTTAGTACTGCATCAAGATGAGCAGAAGATATAACTACAAGTGGCATCATCACTGATTCACAAGCCTATAAAACCATTTATTTAATATGCTCGGCGTTTGCCCTGAAGCTGTACATGTTTTTTTTTTATATAGAAAAATACAATTAAAACAAAAGAGGTTGGTTGTCCTGACTTCCCAGGCCTAAGGAAAGGCCTGGGAAGTCAGGAAAAGGGGAAGGGAATAACAAATTAGTGTTTCCCATCCTGTCCATATCTGGCTCCACGCTTTTCTTCAATAATGGGTAGGCCTCATAATTCAAGGACAGCACCTCATCTCCACAGCCACATAACAAATGCTTGTGGTGAAGTGTTAGCAAATGCAGGGACAAATGCAACCATTTAGGTGGATCATGTTCTCATCCTTTCACCAGAAAGAGTTGTAAAAATGTATATAAAAAAACACATCTTAAACATAACATGAAAATTTTTGCAAAAACAAAACACATACTTACCAATGATTTAAAAAAAATGCTTTATGTCATAATCGGTGGCATCTTGACAATGTACACATGCAAACTGTGTGTCCTTTCCCCCCTCTTTATGTCTTTTTCTCTTCCCTGATGTGTCTTGTTTGTTTTTGTCCTGTCTTGTTGTGTCTGCCCTGTTCGTGTTATTGTTGTTTTCCACATATTTTGTTCACATAAAGGTTAAAATCTTTACAAGAGTTGCGGCTCAGTCTATTGTATCTGGCTTATTTTATCTCACCTTGTTTTTTTATATATATGCAACACTCTAATAAGGCTGAGAACTTGTTTTGCCTGTTTTTTGCACTGTTACTGTAATTTCCTGTAAATGGTCTTTATATGGTATGTTTATGTTCTTTTCTATGTTAAAAATATCTAATAAAAATTATTGAAATACAAACTATGTGCCACAAACAGGAAAATTATGAGGTGCTATGTAAATAGCACAGTTAACTACAATTGCCAATGAGAATATCAAATATTTGTGAAATACTAAAATATTATTATTATATTATAAAGTATTTTGATGGTCATTAGTATTGTTACTGTACGATTTTTGGTTACTGACAAGCATTAACAAAATTATGTATGTTTGTATATTACAGGTATATGCACTTTCAATTTATCATTGGCATAGAATTTAGGTATGATTTGAGTTGGACAGGAGCATTTATCCTTTTGTTTGGAGATATCCATTGATTTCATACCCATACATTTCTTTTTTATGGCTATTCCCCTCAATTACCTTTAATATTGGTTGGTAAAGGAGGTGACCACTTTAAAAGGCTGGTCCTATAGGGTCAGAGCTGGGTGAAGCTGACCCATCAAGAGGCTATCAAGAAGCATAACCAGGAAATGAAAATTACGTATGCAAGTATGTATGAAATTTAATTTTCTGTAATATATATATATATATATATATATATTTATTGATCTGGGAGCTGATCTGGCATAAAGCAAGGACCACATGATTTTTTTTTCATATCCTGATGAATAAAACATTAGAATTGAAAGAGGGTGTGCTTTCTTTTTCCAACTGACTGTACTGTAATGTAACGTAAAAACATTATTTAAATAGTAATATATTGGAACAACCCTACAATAAACAATCAAAAGTGTGTATATTCTTTCTGCTTCTTCTATTGTCAAAGACTCAAAAGGGTTAAAGAACAAATGCAAAATTTAGCAGGGCTTTATTTCTTGAATTCAGTAAAAGCAGGAACAGATTTTGGTACACAAGGGACACATGCGGAGGATGCGATCTCTGTGGGCAGAATTTCCATCTGATGGTTTGGATGGACAACCATACAGTGTAGGAAGAATGCTTTGATGAATACAAATCTGCAGCAACCCTCATCCAAAATCAATAATAAAAATTGTTAACTATTTAAAAATGCATATATATAAATCAAGGGGGATAAAAAATAAAACTCTGCATTTAGATTTGATAATATAGTGAAGTTGATGGCACTAAAATCCAATGCAATTAGTATATTTACATGTTGTGATGTTTAAAATCTAGCTTTTACTATTCTCAAATAAGCTCCAGAACATGCTGGTAAAAGTTACCTGCACAAGAACGCAGTATAATATCTATCTATCTATCTATCTATCTATCTATCTATCTATCTATCTATCTATCTATTTTATCTATATGTATTACTTCATGTGAAATATGAAGATTTTTCCTGCATACTTCTAATCAGCAGGTGGAACAGTTGGGCTCCCTTTCTTAAGTTTAATAATCTATTCTTAGCTGTTCTGCTGATGAAAAGCTTGTGGTTTGGAGCTCAATAAAACAACATTACATTTACACAGATTCTAAAAAGACATATATACAATATACAATATATAGCCTTTTTAATCACTTTCTTTACATTCACTCAAAAACAGGAAATTTTGTACACATAGTTTCATTTTTAGTAAGGACAATCAGATTGATGTTTTGGTACATCTGCAAACAGTAGTGATACATTGCTCCTGATTCATCAATAAAATCCGCGCTCGCTGGAAGCACGAAAGTACGCGCGGCCAGCGATCGCGGTTTACCACGGTCCGGACTCGAGTGTGCGCGTACACTCGCCTCCTCACTGCCAGCCGGATTCCTGCTTCAGCTGCTGAATAGCGCGACGGCGTACGATTTCGGATCGCGAATACGAATGCGCGAGCGATCATCCGATTCTGCTTGATGAATCAGGGGCATTGTACAAATGTACAAATGATTATTTTAACAACTCTGTACATTTGTTCTCTAGTAGTTGCAAGACATAGGTTAAAATCCACAAGGATCCCCTTCTAATTCTAAAGCATTGGATGACTGATGGGGCAGTTCCACCCCTGAAAACTACTGACCCTGTGTACTTCGGTTACCAGTGCCTAGTAGCATTCCTGTGAACCAAAAATAATGCTACATCATTCCTGAAAACAACTTTTGTGCACCTTGAGAGCTCTCAAAACGTGTACTATACAGATATGCTGAAATGACCCCCAGCATCCAATAGGACATAAATGTGTGTTGGCCGCTGAATTGTGTGCATTGCATCACAACACAGTACCTTTAATGCACACATTGTTCTCAGCCTTCCCTGCTGGTCTGCTGAACTTTGTTTATTTTCCACCCCTCCCTATTGGATAACATATACATACATTACTTTCAAAACCGCTTCTTTAACTCCCAAGAGTTTTACTAGACACTGTAAGAAAAATTATCCCTGTAGTTCTGGGAGCATGCTTATATCTAAAGCAACTAACATCCCAGCAGCTGTCTTTCATGACCCGGGTACCACAGAGGTCCACAGATTCCCATTTTCACTACCTTCCAGGACCTCAACTGCCCATCACCATATAGTGACCAAACAAAACAGCCAGAATCTCACCCTAAAGAGGGGCGAGAAGGTGGAGAAGTTTTTAGTTCTCCAGACAACCTTCTAGTGCTTTCTCCTTTCCTTTACCTAACCCTGTACTCCACTCTAGCCCCTTTCTCTGCCCCTTCACCAATCAACTTACCAACCTTATCATAACTCTAAACACTTTTCTTTAAGCCTCTCCACTCTGTCCCCCTCTTCACACCTGTCATACAGTATATTCCCCCTCCTAAAAATACAGAATTCAATTGCTCTCAGTAAAAACACTTTCCTTATTCACAGGCTTACAAAGCATTTATAATGTTAAAATGGTCTTTTAGACCAGAATTTACATTCTACGTGCTTCATACACAAAATTTCCATAGTGACAGAGCCACAGTAGTACCTATTGTTTGAGGGATGTTTCTGGAACTATTTAAATGAAGTTTTATTCTTACACACAAAAAATTGTCTTGTTAGCAGGGAGGTTACTGAGCAAAGGTGACCTAAGTGAAATGCTGAATTCTACTCAAGTGATGAGGATACACACATGCTTGTCAGTTATTTGAGAGTTTGGCCTCTCAGCAGGCACAAACAGCTGATTAGGTTTTTGTAGGGTTGGTGATTGGATGGCAGGCAATCAGAGCTGCACCAAACAGTTCTGCATTTAGAGACTGGGAACCCTTTCTAGTCTCTAAGTGCCTTCAGGCTTATACTTTGTCTGATCTCTTAGCAAATAACACCGCCCTGCAGTGGCAGTTTGTCTCCTGAGAGCCACAGCTCGGATACACCAAGTCACAAGTATGTTGTTTGCTCTATCTGGCCAGTAATTTCATTATTACAGGTGCTAGGGGGAGCTAGGGGAAGCATACAGTTAAGTAAAAATGAGGTGGATGTCAGGTGGCGAAGAAATAGGTTAGGGATTGGTCAAGGCTAAGGGATGGGGTAAAAGTGTAGAAAGGAATAAAGTAAGAGAAACAGGAACCTTTTAGAAAAAGAAAAGTTGACCATGTCCTCGGTTGCTGAGTTGCTTGATCGACTGCAGGCTGAAGCATTGGAGAGGGGGGAGGTATGCTTGCAGCAGCAGTGTGCCTTCATCCTAAAGGGAGAGGTGTTGGGCCCTACAGCTGGGAGCCCAATGTGTTTGCTGCCTCAGAGGGCTTGCCCCCTGGAGCACTTGAGCCCTGATATCCTCCCCTGGGCTGAGTGCCAAATTGGAAATCCCTTATAAGAACCCTCAGGGCTCCCCTGTCAAGCAGTCATATTCCACAGCAGCGGTGTCGCAGCCTGGGAGGAATCCCCATCGCTGGCGGAGCCCCATCAGGCTGGAGCAGGCTCTCTGTTGCATCCAAAAGCACAGGAACATGAGGGCACACTCCCGCAGGGTGTCTCACCTCATGAAGGGGTGACATAATGGTGAGTGTGTTGCAGCCAGGGTCCTGCTACAGCCAGAGGTGTTGGAAGTGATGGTGCTAGAGAAGAAAAAGTAGCAGGGTCAGACGAGGCAGCTGCGTTGTCCAGGATGCCTTCCAGTGCGAGATCTTGCAAGAAGTGATAGTGCTGGAAAAGGAAGAGGAGCGGGGTCCAGTGAAGCAGCTGTGGTGTCCAGGACACCTTCCAGTGCCAGATCTTGCGGGAACAAATGATCTTGCAACACTTTGGCCAGAAAAGGGGGGGTGGAATTTCCTGTGTGAAGGGCTAAAGCAATAGATGCACCTGCCTGCATGAGAGAATAAGGGAAGCTAAATCCTTCAGAGCCAGAGGAGAAGGAATAGCAAGACGATGGACGATGGAGCACCCCCGGAGAGCAGCTGTGCCCGTAGGGAGTGAGCATGAAGCACGTGGGTCAGTAACTGCAGGAGTCAGGGTGCCTGGCAGCTAAGGTAGGGCTGCAGTAACAGCACGGGATGGGGAAAAGGTGGTTGGGGGTTTAGGGGGGAAGCAGTTAGACTTGGAAAAAGCTGGGATGGGGGTTGGGTAGGTCAGAGTAGCCCGAGTAATGGAGGACTAGTGGAACAATTGGTTGTTACAAATTTGCAAAATGTTATGTCAGGGATGATATCTGGTCATGATGTGAATGCCAAAAGTGAAGCGTGCCAACCGGGGGTGCATTGCCAACAACTATTATGGGGAACACTTTGGGGGGAAGTCTTTTTGGGGAGACATAGTGGGAACAGGGGATGCCAGGATGAGGAAGCTGTTAGTGGGCATCCTTCCAGCCACTGTATCCTGGATGTAGGGCGTGCAGGGCAGGAAGTAAAGGTTGGGGGGATGAGGCGAAGGGAGAAGTGTATGTATGTTTTAAAGGATTGCTGTGAGATCACTTGCGTCAGGAGAATTGGAAAGGTGAGTATGTTGACATTCTTTCCTTGCTCCTCTTGCAACGTTTTAATACTCAATGTTCTAAAGAGGAAGACAGAAAAAAAGGGGATGAGGATCAGTGGTAGGCCAGTACCAGGGACTTTCACAATCTGACTTCAGCCTTTTCAGGGAAGGTAGGTGTGATTGGGGAAAAAACCCTGGAGCATTTTGTTGCACTTGATTTCTATGTGGACGTGATTTATGAAGCATATTGGGTTTATGGCTGGATGGCATGGTTGCGTTATGAGGAACAGTTTCCTCAGCTCAAGGCAGCACATCCAGATATTAGGTAGGACCACAATGACATTAGCTTGTGGTTGCACAGAAAAGCGGTATGCTGGCTGTGGGAGTGTGCTGATTTCAGAAGAGTGCACAGCTTGGGAAGGGGTTACAAGCAAGCATGGAATAGGAGTGGGGACCATGCTGAAAAAAAGGAGGATGCTGGTAAACTTCACAAGGATGCAACCTTTCCTAAACAAGGATCCACTTAGGGGGACAGCACAATTATAGGAGCAGGGTTTCAGGGACAGGTTTCGAAATTTGCGGTCAGCGCTGGGCCACCTGAAAGTAGTGATTGTGTAGCTGAGAAAGGAACTGGAATTAGAAGCATGGGTGGTCCATTTCAGGATGCCCAAGTGCGGGACATGGTAATATCTGCACTGGGGTTTGTACCCAAGAAACAACAAAGGAAGCTCAATCCATCTTGTCATTACCTCCTAGGGGCTCAGTTAAAGCGGCGATAGATCCCGATTGTGTTCAGTGTCCTACACATCGATTAATGCCGTGGGTACAGCTTTATTGGGGGGCATTATTGGCAAAGGCGGATTTTGAATTGGCTTTTCAACTTTTACTGGTGCATGAGTTGTGAGTGGTAAAGTTCCATCTTCGTGGATAGATGTTTGCCCATGGGGTGCTTAATTGCTTGTGTCTGTTTTGAAATGTTTACTTTTTTTTGGAATGGGTGGTGAAGGAAATGTTTGGAATGTGCTCCATTATCCATTATTTGGATGATTTTTTTTGCAATGGGCCACTGGGAGGAAAAGGTTGCGTATTGTTGGGTTGCAGTATGTTGCAGAATGATTTGGGGTGCCATCGGCACAAGACAAGACAGAGGGCCCAACAACAGCTTTGACACAGTGGCAATGGAGTGTTGTTTGCCGTCAGGTAAGTTGGAAGAATTGTGGGAGTATTGATTATATATGGCAGTGTAGTTTCAGGCCGTATTCACGTTGGTGTTTTTTGGGGCATTGAGAGTGGACAAACATGTAGAGCTGAGGAATGATTCTAGAATGATACTGTGAATTAGGAAGTACAAAACAGATCAGTTGGGATGGGAGTTCCAGGTCAAGCTGGGGCCAATGGCGGAGTCAGTGACGTGCTTGGTGGCGACGGTTCGGGCATACTTGGCACAGGGGCCTTTCATGGTGCATGGGCACCCTTTGTCCCAATATCAGTTTGTGGCTGTTTTTAAGAAGTGTTTGGTAGCGGCAGTTATACCGCACAGGAGGTTTCCTTCGCATTTGGTTGATAGGGGGATACAACGAATTTGCAGGTGGGAATCACGTAGGTTCTGGATTTATGTGAGGCTGGATTGGGTGTAGGGGCTATGGAACTCATTGGATCAAAAATAAAGGGGGGGGGGGGGTTGTGATTGTTGGTGGTTTATGGTTGATTCTGCTGGTTTGCGAGTTTTTGGGGAGATTGGCTGGGAGTGAACTGTTATGTTTGTGTTCCAGGCCAGACTCAATGCTGCGTATGGATATTGGGGCACTCGTATGTTTATTGGGGTGCTCAGAGGCCATTGGGCCTTTAAGGAGGAGTGCTTGGTCTGCTCAATCAATGTGTTTGGAATGCTATGAAACATGGTGGTGCCGGAAGTACATCATTTTTCGAGATGGGATCAACCACCTGATATTTTAGTTTTGCATGTAGGGAAAAAAGAATAATGAAAATGTATATCTTTAGTCACATGATAAGGTATATACCAGTAGCTTAGTATTTAAATAGTATGAACTATTTAGCTAAATATATCCAAATCCATTAGATGCAATGTGGGTCAATATAATAGTGAACTATATCCTTGAATATACTATTTTTAGTTATCTTCACAGTACTCTTTCAAGATAGACTTATACCTTATATTTGCTTTTAGATTCCTTATCTGTCCTATTAGGACTTTAATATACCTAATGAATTTGTATATATTTATCGAAATAGTTCATACTGTTCAATTACCAAGATACTGGTATATACCTTATCATGTGATTAAAGAAATACATTTTCATTAATTGTTGTCAAACTACTACCCCTGAGGAAGCCAGATAGGGCGAAACGCATCGGGTACTATCAACATGAATTTACGGTTATAAACCTGTATGGCAAATACATGTATATGTTCGGCTAGATGCTGCATGTCTAGTGCCCCATAGGGCCAATTTGATACCTTGTGGACGACAAGAAACCATTGTGGTCCAACCTTAATCTGTTACACCTTATGCTGTATTTTGTGCCCCCTAGGGCCTAAATTGTACTGTTTAGACCACAAGAATGTATTGTGGCCTATTCTGAACCTGTTTTGTTTCACTATTTTACATTGAATATAAATACACTTTTTGTGCCGAAAACCCTGAATTTCTTTCTCTTCTCCTTTTCATTTGTTACATTGTGGATACCACAAGCTTCACTAGGTCAGATACTCTGAGACAGGTCACCTTCCTCCTAAGAACGCTTTTTGGCTACCACTATTACAACACATACATCATGAGGAGCAGAGCCATGTTGCCAAGGTCTGGCTCATTTTTATAAGGGTAAGGTGGTCCTCTACAAAATATTTACTAGGACTTGCAATAGCCATCAACTTGACACAGTTTCCAGGCAGCAAACAAAACAGGGAATGTTCTATAAGAGGTGCTCACAGAGAGGTCTGACTGTATGTGCCACTCAACTCTTTGGGCACTAATGACTCCACACACGCACAAACTGGCAATGCTGGACGGCTCTGCTTCTACTGTCCTACCAAGGGTAAAATGGATTGGGACCAAAATCAACCTGACAGCAACAAAGTGACGGAGTGTACTCCCCAGGAAAGCTGTGAAATTAGTATAGTGCCCAATCAGAATCAGGTGGGGAAGGGGGAATTATATTCAGCGGAGGCATTTTGGCTGCTAGGGGACCTATGGTTGGCTGAGGAGTAATTGGGGCCCTCATGCAGTAGCGCAATTTGCACCTCCCTATTTCCACCCTGGGCCTATGGTGTATAATGTATGTAGAGTATGTGTTTATACCTAAAGAAGTCCTGATGGCTCAACTGGGAGGAGAGCACTGAGGAAGGGGGGGAGAAGTTGCTACCAAAATGTGTTGTTTAGGGCACCAAAATAGCCACATATAGAAATAGAAACAAAGCAGTGTGTCACGAGAATTGTAAAAAAGTATTATAAAAATAATATAGTTATCTAGACAACATAACTGTACTTGTATTTTTTCCAAACCTTGGACTTTGATTAGGTGAAACTCACATTTGATGGCGGAGGACATGAAATTGAGAATTTTGATAACTATGCTTGTAATCAAACATGCAGTTAATAGAAATAAAAGCAGCATCAGGAAATAATCATATAAAACGTGGGTATATACAGCCAGAAATCAACCTACTGAATAATAGTATCAGCACTAAAAGTGTGACTAATTGACAATTATAAAAGCCAAGATAAAAAATGTTTATGTGTTTTGTTCATTACATCCCACCATGTGTACAGTAAATGTAATTATGCTGCTGCCCACATTCTACATTTCATATGTGCTTTTATTTGTGTAACTCATAAGATAAAAAAAAGAAATCATGTTTATGTGTGGTTTATAGGGTTAATTAAGAATACATATATATATATAAAAATATATTCAAAAATACTATTATACTAAAGAAATATACTATTTCTAATAGTACAGACATCTACATCCTAATAAACATTGTGTGTGAGATTGTAAATATCACCAGACAATTGCGGTATGTTATTAAGTATAGTACCCCCCTACTACCTTTTTTACGAACTATGTTTATCTATTAATTAGGTGTAGATAACTAAGGAATTTAGATCTCCCTTACATAACTTTAAATCTGTTTTGCAAACCTTTGTAAAAGCTATATTTAATAATTGCTACAATCTTTTATTTTCCTAGGCAGAAATAGTGAAGTTGGTTTACTGAAGGAGTAAAAAATCAACATTTTCAATTTAAATGAAATTAAGAGTAACTTCAGTTTTCAAACCATGTGAATCAAATTACTGATTATGTATTTAATATAAACATGATTGAATATTTAAAGTGAACCAAAATATGTTTTTTTTTATCATAATTGGATGATTGAAGTGAATGTTTACATAATTGATTGTGTTTTGCATTATTAATAATACCCAATATATTATATAGTAGCCCACTCAATTTTTTACAGTCTTTATTAACATGGGGACCCTTGAAATAATTTTTCCAGTCTTATGGGAACCATCTGATAATAATAACAATATGCAAAGCTCAAAGTACATTACCATGGTGGTCACTGGGAGGGACACATTTTACACCACTCGCTAGTGGGATGAATGACACTTTTATATAGCCAAAAAGATTGTTGGTGTAAGTGGTAAATGACCTGAGAAGCACAAATTGCTCAGGGAACCCTGAGTGTTTTCTGGAGGAACCCTGGTTGAGAAATACTGATTTACTGTGTATTGCATAGTACATAATTATTGTGTATTGAATTGTTATTAGCCACGTGAGGTGTAGGTACAGGTTGGGTTCAGGTTCCAACCGTTTTAGCATATCTTGGTAATGTTTTTTTTCTCTTTTAAAGCCTACTATCCCACTGAAAAGAAATATAGAATTTGGTTAACCATTCCAAGTAACAACAAAAATTCTTAAAACCCAATCTTTCTTATTGAAAAAAAAAGAAAAAAAAGTTATATATTTAAAGTATGAGATGTAAGTGTGAGCCTTAACAATTCAACATCCCTTATTTGTGCCCTACTAAATTTTGGGACAGTTGGGCAGTGGTCAGGCATGTAAGAATGGTTATTGCAGAAGGGACATCACCTGTCCCCCTTTATGTAATAAATGCTTGCCTGAGACTTTAGTTGCACTTTAATAGGAGTAAAAATAAATGTTTTTGCACGTGATTAGTGAACGTGATGAAAATTCATTTTGTACCCAATCACATGCTAGAAAATGTAGAAAATGATCTATTAAATCCTAGCACTGTCATGCACGGAGAGACGGGACCACTAGAGGGCACTATGGCTTGCACGGAGGTGGTGTGAGCCCTGAGAAGGGCCAAAGTTCAGAGTCTAAGCAGTAAGCAGGTTTTCTCCAGAGCCCCTGATGGTAAGGATGTTGCGCCGCTGGATACTGCCAGGTTGCGGTCTTTTGGCACACCAAGGTGGGCAAAACAAGGTACCAAATCACAAAGCAGAAGGATAGTCGAGGAAAAAACGGGGCCAAGGCAGGCAGCAAGCAAGGGAGATCAGGTCACATGCCAGGGGTTATTTGCCAGGAATCCAGGGGACAGACACCAGTGACACAGGGGCCACTGCGGGCACAGGGGAACATAGGAGACATTGGAAGCAACAGGAGGCACAGCTGACTCAGGGATATCCACAGACAGACAGGAACACTAGAACAGCACATGGAAGTTGGCTGGGAACCAACAGACGGGACAACCAGGGGTTAACACAGGAGCTGGACACAGGAAACACTGAATTAAGCAACAGGTATACAGGAACCAGCTCACAGAACTAGGGGATCAGCACAATGGAGACACATTGCACTTACACAAAGTTCAGTCTGCAAGCAAGCTAAATAGCCAGGGCTGGTCACGAGGCTTTTTTCTGATTGGTCAGCGGATTGGAGTGAATTGATAAAGCTTGGAAACATAGGCATGCCCAGGATCAGAATTGCTTGCATGCGCAGGTGGGAGATGCCTGCGCTTTAGTGAGGAAGAGGTAAGTGTGACAGGTACACTGAGTGGGTGGTGTTTTGTTAAGATGCACCTGATTAGTGGGAGATAAAGAATCAATTCGGATAAACTTTTTAATGGGCATAATAAACAAAATTACAGCGTAAATGTGCTTAGTTTTTCATGGGTTTAACCCTGAATACTATTTGTGATATACCATGATGAGACTAAACACCTACGGTAACACCAAACAGGAGACACCAGAAGTAGCTTATTTTGGGTAGCTAGGAAAATAAAAATCTTTTATTTTTTATTATCAGTCAATTACATTTAATAGGTTTGACAACAATCGAATAATAATCAATTTCTGACTAACAGGTAAAACATGGACCTAAGACTAGAGGCTTTATTCCACCCAGAGCTCTACCAAGCCCCGGAGCTTTATGGCCCAGGCCAAAGCCAGGACTAAAAGCCAGAAACCTAGGTACTCTACACACACGTGCCTATATATACTATTCACATTTCTGCCAGCCAGTTTTGTGTGTGTTTGTGTATTCCATAGCTTTTCATCATTTTTCCCAGCTACTTTTTATGATACCTTTTGTGTCTAATAACAGTATGTATCTGAGATTAATAGGGGATTGCAGAAGCTAAATACAACACAAGATTATTCAACTTTTACATCCTTACTATGCGGTTTTCATCAGCAGAATTATGATTGCTACCAAACCACCTGCTGTTCTAAGAGGGATTAAGTACCCTCCAATTGTTTCCTTTTACTTTACAGATGTTCTAAAAAAGACATTCCTTTGAACCTGTTCTTTCAGTAGTAATCATAGTTCCAGATGGGAATTACACTGACCAAGATTTCTGCTAAAATCTGCTTTTATGTTACCCAAATCGAAGATTACAGCAATGCAATTCTTTACATATCCAATCATTTTTGGATTGTTTCACCTGTCATATTTTAATCAGACATCACTGATTATGTTCCTTTTAAGCCCTTAAATCAACTGCATACAAGTAAAGAAGCTTCATCCTAACATAATGGACTCTTCGATAACCTTTTTACAGTGGATACAGATGTAGTAAACTGCAATGACTTTTTATATTGATTCAAAGAGTAAATCACTTATGTACAACTGACTTTAATATTCAAGGATTTTATTTACAAATACAAATTGTGGGAGATCACATGGAACATAAAATATATTTTTTTAATTCTTTGGTCAGACAATGTATTTTAAAGAATTTATGATGTTTTAACCCAAAGGATTTCCATAGCTGTTAGGAAGAAAACACAAATTACATATTTAAATGTATATAGAACAAGGTAGGACTTTGCAAAAATCAAATAAATTTGCAAGTTTATGTCAGCAAAGACAATGCCCCTGATTCATCAAACAAAATCGGATTATCGGTCGCGCATTCGTATTAGCGATCCGGAATCGCGCGCGATCGCGCTATTCAACAACCGGAAAAGCTCGCGC